>NC_051055.1:10609103-10909103 GCF_904848185.1 Acanthopagrus latus
CTAGTGGTACAAGTAGTAGTTCAATTCATACAGGTGGTCCAGCTTAGTTTGGGACATGGATTACTCTGGGTGAGCTGTATGAAGCCACTTTATGGGGTTTCTTTTGTTTTTTTGCAGTTAAGCAACGTCCCCGTCTATTTCTGCTGTCGAGGAGAACTCTGCTATCTTGTTTGTGCTGTGAAGCTCCAGAGATCACTCAGAGGATATTTTGCTCAAGTCAGATTTTGTAATTAGAAACCTTTTGATGTGTTCTAGATCAGCAGCATCTTTCAGTTGTTAGTCACGTCTCCAATGGCTTTCATGGTGTTATTCATTTGTTGTGTACTGTGGATGCAATGTCTTTATTGTTTGTAGTCTGTGTGAGCTGATTCTGTGGCAAATGAGCTTTTTTCCCAAAGGGATTAATTAAACTGTCTGATCTAATCCTGTCTTGATCCACAGAGAACGTAAGAAACATTTATATCCTTGTTGAAGAACCGTGACGTCGACAGCTAAATAAAGTGGCGATGCATTGGTACTGTAGAGGCATTCAGTTTTATTCAATTTGAAGAGAGTTATGACACTTTTAAAAAAAAAAAAATAGAAAAAAGAAAAAGAAACACAGAAGCAATGTGGACGTATAACTGTCCAAGCTAACAAGCTGGGAACATTCCCAAATGCGCGGTGTACAAAATATCACAATGTAATATGTACAACACAAAAAGAACACAAATACACAGACAAGCACTCTCAGCTAGATGGAAACTGGTATTTACATGAAAATAAATAGAAAGAACCAATAAATAACACCAAAATGCATTGGTTGATGGGTGACATAAAGCTGGATCTGCTGATATAGAGCCGACAGCTGATTCTATATACTACAGGCAGAGCAGAGTTATTCTTCATAGTGGTATAACATACACAGTCACTATAGAGGTTTCACCAGCTCTTTTTGTATATAAATCTTTATCTTATTAAATCCAAGTTTGTTCCCCTGATAAAGTTACATTCAAGCCAGCTCAGGACACGGTTTAATAAGCCTGAAAACATAGACACGAGAAAAAGATATCTGAATTGGAAATGGGAGGAGAGCAGCGCTTCAGCTAGGCTTGGTGAGAAAAAAAAATAATGAAAAAACGGCAGTTGGCTGCTTCTGAATTCTCAAAGAATTCACGAAGGGAACCCAGAGCGCCGCCGCTTCTCTGTTTTGGGCGCACAAACGTTTTCACCAGCATGTAAGACGAACGACGACATCAGAGGGGGTACGATATATAAAAAAGACAGGTAAACATCTGCAAAGACAAAACTCCACCAGCTTGAGAAACATCGTCAGAGCCGTCATTTCTCTGGATAATATTCACTTCACTTTTCTGCTCATTACACACTAGTAGGGATATACAAAACCTGTCACGGTTGTGTACAGAAATGGAAAAATGTGACCCTTTTATGACCTCCAGAAGATGAAGCCTCGAAGGATTAGAAATCTATTTTTCTCTATTTCTATGCACATCTTACCTCCATATGTCGATTTTTTTTTTCCTTCTTTAGAGTTGTGTGCTAATGGGGTGAAATCTCAATGGTGAAACTTGAAATAATCATTTTTATTTTTTTTAAACAACAGACAACTCCATGTTCACAAATGAGTGGATAACTGCGGAGGTGCCTATTCAGCAAAACGACGTAAACTCAAAAAGTCTCTCTCACGTAACATCAATAATAACTTGAAGACAAAAATGACATGGTACTGTACATCATCATCGGTTTTATATCTGTAGAGGTGGACAAAGAAACAAAAAAAAAAGATATTAAACTGACATGTTTGTGCGTGAGTTATGGTGTGTATTCCTGTCTCAACACAGCAGTGATTGCTAAAAACAATGATATATAATCTTTTTTTTTTTTTTCAAGCAGCTCAGCGCATTTAATGTAGCTTTCCCAGCGTGCCAAACGGGCCTGGTACACTTTGTCTCAGGCTCAATTTTTTAGTAGCCGAAAGTCACTTTCTGAACCAGATCTACGGTACTTGGCACCACGATAAAGAGAGGGAACACTAAGATCTATCCCGCACCAAACGCGACTGTATTTTGGGTTATTTGTGAAGACCTTTGACACCTCTCACTGACAGAATGACTCTCTCTCAACACAAGCCTGTCTCACACTTTATCTACAACAAACTCAGGTCATGGCTTAAATAAACACGTCACACCTTAAAGCATCCGTCCAGCTAAATCTCCCTCAAATTAAGTCTCTCAAGTTTTAGCACGATCGCCTAGAACCCAAGGCCCTACCTCACCTCTACCTCCCCCCCTCCCTCTTTCTCTCTCTCTCCTTCTCTTTCTCTCTCTCGTTCCTCCTCCTCTAATCTCTTTTGGCCCTTCCTTTCCTCTTTCTCCTGCCAGAGTTCTCCTGGGGCTTCTCCTCTTTGCTGCCGGTCAACACTGCTCCGTTGGCGGCCTTGCTGAGCCCGTTGAGGGTCCCGTTAGAGAGGGCCTTGCCGGCTTTGGAGGACGAGGTGGAGGAGGAGGCGTCGCGCCTGGGCTGCTGGCGGCGGTAGGTCTGGTAGTAGAAGTTGCCGAAGAGGATGATGAAGGTGATGGCGTAGCAGATGAGGGAGTAGTGCATCCAGTGGGGGAAGTCGCAGTTGACGTAGAGAGACAGGGCTGTGTGGCCGATGGTGACGTGGAACTGGATCTGAGACGCAGAAGAAGGAGAACAAAATCACATTTTTTGGCACCGTGTAATTGTTTCAGACTTTGGCAGTGTGAAATGTGAGGTAAGATCAACTTTTCTATTCTGCCACACAGAGAGGCAATGTCTTACCATCTGGATGATGGTCAAGTACTTCTTCCACCACAGGTACTTCTGGATCTTGGGTCCACAGGAGGCCAGGCCATAATACAGGTACATCAAGACGTGGATCGCTGCGTTCATGTGCGCACCAAAAAACGCTGCAAAGGAAAAAGCAAATCACAACAGTGATATTAGTTTTTTTTTAAGCCAATTGTGTTGCTAGAATATAGTTTTGTTACACACTTTCAGTTTCTATAAATTCTTAAACCCACAAATTGTGAATACATGACAATACTGAGAAAAAAAGCAAAAACAAAAACACACACACACACACACACAAAATGTACAGACTACAGAAGTGGCCCTTCTCAATCATCAGGGGAGGCTGGAATTTTAGGAGAATGCAACAACCAGGTTACGTGGTTGTCTCCAGCTCTCTCCCCTGCTCTCAGCCTGTCATGGATGCATATAGAGCAACAGCTCTGTGTGTCTGTTTGGTCGAGGGTGGGACGGGGCTACCAACACACACACCGCAGAGAGGCTGACAGTGGGCAGGGTGATGTGTGCACTTTGGCAGCATTCACACAAAATCTGGAGGGTTGTGAAGCTGTGGGCGTGTGTGCTTTAGAATATAAATATAACCACCATGAAACAAGCAGAAAAGGTTTTATTTCTCTGACTCACTGCTTCTTTTCATTCACTCTCACGCTTGGGCTCTAGCTGCTCGCGCTCTCTGATGAGTTTGCCCCTTGACCACTGAGCCAGGCAGAGGGGCAAACTTTGAATGGCGTAATTACAAATAGCAACCAACAAATCCTGGGTAGTATACTGTTAACACAAAGATATTAACACAAAATGATTCAGCACTGGAGTTGGATTATTATTTATCTATGTCTTTGTAATTTGTTTCTCATGCTGATAGCATGGATGGATTGTGATACATGGGCCCCCTGAGCACAGACACGTTAAAGGCTCATACCACAAGATGACCAGAAATGCTCAATATGAGTGGACTTAGTTTAGGACCAGAAGATACAGAACCACAACCCCAGAGCTCGATGATTCTGCAGGGCTTCAGGGCCTCTTGACACCTGCGGGCCCCCAAGCCTGTGCTAGTGGATCCATTTTGTAATCCATCCACGACAGAATTAAGCTCCCACAAAAATGGGAAAACAGCCACATAATGTATGGTCCACTTGTGTAAAGCACAGTATAGGTGATTGGTAAAGGAAATAGGGGATAAACAACTATTTTAACATGTTACTTTATAGGCACACATGCATGATGTAGAGCTCTGCTGTAGCGTGAGGTACTCACACTGTCCTCCTGCCACCCACTTGATGCCGATCCACCAGAGCGTGAACATGGTGCAGTGGTGGTAGACGTGCAGGAAGGTAACCTGGTTGAATTTTTTCCTCAGGATGAAAAACACCGTGTCCAGGTACTCGATGCCCTTGGAGACGAAATACCACCACAGAGCTCCTGCTACCTGTCTCAGAAACATGAGAATGGGTTTGAAGGGAAGAGCAGGCAGGCGCAGGCAGAGGAAGGAAACGCAAAGGAAAAAGAAGAGAAACAGACAGTAGGAGACATGGAGGAGTTGCTCTTTTTTTCTTGTCTCTTCTATTCTACAACTTCTTTAACCCCAGGGGGTTACCTGAGGCCGACTAGACTTCTGTCACATGTGCAACTACGTCATGGAGCAGAAGGAAGGAACGTGAAACTGAACACCTTCAGTGATCCCTCTCCCAGCTCGCACTTTTTCTGATAACAGAAGCACAGTCCAAATGAGCGGAAACTGATCATGTTTCTAAAACCAGGCAGACTGGGGCTTCACTGGCACCCTCAGCACGGTTGTCTTAATTATTTGTAGAGTAGAGTTACAGCAGAGCATGCTGCGTTCGTTGTAAATTAGTAGAGGTGTCTCGTTCCGACATGATAATAAATATTACATACAGATATTCCGGTTGCAATATGGTTCACGATTGGTGGAAAGGATCAATTTTGCATTACAATTCTAATTTTCAATGAAAATACTAGTCAAGTCATGATGATGCAGCATTTGTTGGGATCTTAACTGGACATTTTGCCATTATGCTGTTTTGTCAAATACTAGTACAGCACTCAGCAATATTGCTCTTTCAATAATATCTCAATTAATTGCGCAGCCCTACTGCACACACACACACACACACACACACACACACAAATCATATGAAAGCAAGTTACATAATATGGCAGGCCATTGTGATAAATGCTCCATTTCTATTAATACAACTGAGTGAATGCATGTGTCTTTTATGTGTGTGTCTACAACCTCCTGCAACACTCACCCTGACTTCATTGGGGTCGTCTGAGTAGTCCACACGTTGACAAATGTAACTGTAGCTTGCCGACCGCGCCGCCATGAACAGCTGAAAAAAACCAACATCTCCACTGAGTCACTGATAATAAATGGCAGAATCACATATTGAGAGAGACGACAGAGGAACGGAGACAGAGTGAAGGCAGACAGCTTTTGCCATAACAACGATACACAAAATCTAAGACTCTTGTCATGATGATAGTGTGATATGTAAAATGCATTGCAGAGCCCTAGTTTGAGGTGACACACTATTAATAGCGTACCTCTTTAAAGATGAAGAAGTTGAGGAAGACCATGCTGAAGTTGTAAACAATAAGTGTCTTGCGGAGCTGGAAGGGCTCTCTGTTCTTCATGTACTTGGGCCCCAGCCAGAGGAACAGCAGGTAGGAGGTGCTGATGGCCAGCGTGGGCAGGGGGTTGTCCATCAGAGGCCATTTCTCCACCCGCTTGTCTGTGGGACAGAGATGTTCGGAGCATTACATAACCATTCTTACTGTTCGCAGCACACTGACACAGTGTGGGTGCAGTGTCAGCTTATTTAAAGAGTGCAGATTGAACTGGAGCTGAGGACAGACAGCAGATTCTGTCCTGAGGTGACCTGTCTGGAGGTCAGCTTGGGGAAGACACCATTGTTCAGTGGTTCACGTGATACTACCAGAATGTTGTATGTGTGCGTGTGAATCTGTTATCTCCTGAGAGATGAAATAATGAAAATAAAATAATTTTTAGCAGATGAATCAAAACTGATTCCACTTCAGATACAACAAACAGACTCAGTCTTTAAGGGAAGAACATGGCTGAAGATGTGCAAATAGTGTATACACACAAGAAAATGTGGATTAAAGGATGAGCTCACCCAAAAATTTAAATTTCATGCAGCTTGTCTAGCATAATCCAAGACTCCGGAAGGCCTCAAGATCCCAAATTTAAAAAGATGTGAACAGCGCCCTCAACGCGTAGTCAAGCTCATGCAGACTGTGTGGTAACACTTTTAGCTTGGCAGGTAGAATGAAGACTTCATCTTAAAAGAGAGTGTATTTTAGCCTCATTTCATAATATTTTTTTCAGGTACTTTTTGTACATTTTAAGAAAATCTACTTTAATTCTTTAGGAGAATGCTGCAACACTGGTTTCCTGTGAAACTCCAGGAACGTTTTGTGTACTTCACCCTATGAAATTTCACCCTTTCCATCAGCATGGAGGTGAGTAGCAATTGATTACATTCTAATTTCCGGGTGAACTTATCCTTTAAGTCACTTCTGGAATCTCTTACACTGACTCTCAGACAACACAAAAAAAAATACAAGAGTATTACCTGCGATAGTTAAGGTCCATTTGTAGAACTCTATGGTGTCATTGATCAAATGTGTGACAATCTCCATGGCTGTGGCCGATGACCTTAAATTAAAGAGAGGGGTGTGAGAGAGGACTCTGAGCTGGCAGCTTTCATTAAACAGAGCTGGAGGAAGAGATGGTGTCAGCATCCAGGAGATCAGTCATCAACACCATCACTCCGACCAGGCTTCTTTTTTGTTAAGATTTCATCATAATAATTCCATTTTTAAAACGATTAATCTGAAAGAAACGGACCCAGGCCAACAGACGGCCGGTTGTAAGCCTATAGGAGTCTGTGGCCCCCCGTGAGGCCATCACAGACGAGCTGTAGGCTTCATTGCGCACAAAGGCTGGGAGCACCGGCCGGCAGAGCGCATGTGTCAGCAGATTATTTTTTTTTTGGCTTGAGCACGACCACCAGCCAACCTGGTGGCCCTTATAATGGGGGGGCCTCATGCCCCAATTTCACGTTGAAATGGGTCACCTCCTATGTAGTGGCAGACTGACGCATAGGCTGGTAAGCAGCGGAGAGCACAGTGTGATTTAATGATCCCATACGGATGACGCCCCTCTCTCTCGCTCACTCTCCCCCATCTCTCCCTCACTCACTTTCTCTTACTCTCGCTCCCCCCACATGCCCCCCTCCCTCCCTCCCTCACCCTCTCTGCCTCCCTCTGCCCCCCCACCCACCCCCGAGCCTGGAGCGGATCAGGCGCTGCTGCAGCATCTGCTCCTGCACGCGTTCTCCCTCATAAACACTGCTCCGATGAAGAAAAAAAATAAAAAATAAAAAAATAAATAAAACCTACCTCACTGTCTGAATAAACATTTAAACCACATGTTATTTCATAGAAGGCCTGGCCTCGTGCATTCACGGCAGCATCGTTCATCATCTGAATGGCGGATTTGCATTCTGCGGCATGCAGTCCGGCCTAACGAGGCGCTCCTGTTATCAATATGATTTTCTTTCATCCGCTCTCGTCTCGGATCTAAAACACGACCGACCCCCCTCCATCAGAGCTAACATCAACCACACGACAGCGCACAGCACACAGCAGCCCATCACATCGACATGTCGGTCTCGCCTTCTCCTCCGTGCGGGTGAGGATGCTCATTACCTTACCGTGTCGGCGCTTTAAAGATCCGTCTATAATGACTTTCAATGCAAGGTCATGCAGTGTGCGTTATTCCGGCTTGTGATCGACTGAGCTGGATGTCTGTGAGGTGGTGGATTGTTCCGTACACAGTGGGAAATAAACGGGCCGCCGGAGGAGCGGCGATGGCATGAATTTGTCGTTAAGGGACCACACTGGCCTCCACTGCGCGTCTGCTCCGCTCAATTCCTCCTCCGAGCCGCACAGCAGCAGCGGCAAGCCACCGGCAGCGCACCTCACACTTCCGCTCTCACCTTCAAAATAAAACTGCACCGACGCGTGTTCGCACAGCACAGCAAAAAGCGCGATATCATTAGTATCACAAAAAAGAAAGAAAGAAATATAATATAATATTGAAATTATTTGGGATATTGCACGATTTTAGTGGTAATCATTTTTGCGTTATTATTTAATGTTACTGGGGTTTTTTTGTTTGTTTGTTTGTTTTTTTTTAAAATAACAATGATGTGATTATTTATTTATTTATTTCGTTTTACCTGTGTAAGTGGCCTATTTTACCGTCATCAAAAACTGCCAGTCTTGCAATTTGGATATTGGCCATAGCCATGTTGTGATTTTGTTGATATTTCAATTAATTGCAGAGCCTTACGTTATTATCATAATGGATATCAGTAATAATTGATCCAAACGTTCCATCTGTTAAATCCTTAAAACTTAAGAAGAAATTAAATATAACAATTACTAAGTTGATCTCTTTAAGGATGTAAGTGCTGCGTGCGGGATCATGTTGTAGTGATTCATCGTCTATTCTCCAAACAAAATCCTTTCATTTGAAAACAGTCTCACCGTGTTTCCTGCCTGCGCCGCTCTGTCTGTGTGGAGCTTGACGCAGCTCCGCTCCTTCGCTGACACTTGACTGCTGGGATGGAGAGATGCTACGCGCATGCGCACAAGTGGAGGCGGATGCAGCAGCAGCATTTACTTGGGCTTCATCAAGTCAGACAGACACAATCAGAGGACTGCGGGTACAGCGGGGCAGGGGCTTTCAAAATAAGAGTGTACAACTGGTGGCCTACATGCACTGCACTATCGTGAACATAACACATAATAAGTGAGTCAGTACCAGTACCGTCTTTAGAAATCGTAATTTACAAGTCCAGTTTCCTATGATACAGCGCCTAGGTGAAGGTGAAGGGGAGCTGCAACCAGCGGTCAGTTACATCGTTTTATTTTGAAATTCCTGACCGGATCTCTGTATCTCACTCCGCCCAGCTCGACACCTGGTGGCTCCGCTGCTGCACCGGCTTCTCTCTTGTCCTTCCTTCGCTGCGTCAGTGTATTTGTTGTTTTCTATAAATTACATGTTTTCTGCCTGTCCCTGTGACGTCAGCAGCGCACACCGACTCTCCGTAGGGTTTCTCCCGGTAGAAAAAAGCGGAGATGCGCTCTGTGGACTCGCTTCATTGATGGTCGTGAGCTTCCATCTAAGGCCCATTTCTGTGATTACCGGGGCTAGTTCCTCCGATCAAGATGGTCCGGTGAAATACAGTGTCGGGAAACCGGACGGTTTTTACAGCGATTAGGTCAGGACTGTCTCTCGGAAGATGAAGATTTGGAGCACGGAACATGTTTTCAGGTTGGTCACGCTGGGGTTTATTGTGAGAGAGTGTCCATGAAGGAGAGTGAGCTGGTCTGTCACTGCAGGGCCAGGCTGGTGGGACCTTCAACTTCATTAACTCAGTTTGAATTCATCTGCATCTGATTCAGCTCTGAAGCTTATGATCACATGATTGTGGTCAGTACATTCCACCTGCGCTGATGGTGAGACACTATGTGAGCTTTAACACTCGGAGTCAGCCACAACATCAGCCTTCACAGTCAGTTCTGCCTAGAAAACCCCATGTGAAGGGTTTTTGGTTGATTAAGCCTGATTTAATAACCCTGTGTGTTGCCTTAATAAGGAGACCATAAAACATTCCTGTGTGCTCTGCCAAGTTATCAAAAGATGACCAATAAGTGAAAGACTATGTTTCATCCCCTTCATGTTCCTTTGTGCTGTTGTGTGTGCAGTTACCCGTGGGAGACGGTGATCAAGGCTGCCATGAGGAAGTACCCCAACCCCATGAACCCAAACGTGGTTGGGGTGGACGTGCTGGACCGCAATCTGGATGAAGAGGGACGCCTGCACAGCCACAGACTCCTCAGCACAGAGTGGGGCCTCCCAAGCATTGTGCGAGCGGTCAGTCGTCAGCGCACACACACACACACACACACACACACACACACACACACACACACACACACCAAGATGTATAGAAATATATGGACATAAGTGGCTCCATCCCTTGGTAAAGGTCCCACATTATGCTCATTATCCGCTTCAAACTTTCATTTTTGGTGTCTACTTGAAAATGCTTGCATGCTTTAATGTGTACAAAACACATCGTTTTTCTCATGCTGTCTGTTGCTGCAGCACCTCGATTCACCCTCTGATGCTCAGTTTTGGTTCCTCTCTCCTCTGATTGGCCAGCTCTCACAGGCCTGAGCAGGCATCAACACTTTTGATACTTAAGTATAAGTATTGATATAGGACTCCTGCTTATTGTACTGTACTCACTGTCTTATGTGTGTTAACAGATACTGGGAACCAGTTCAACACAGACGTATGTGAAGGAACATTCCATAGTCGACCCAGACGAGAAAAAGATGGAGCTGTGCTCAACAAACGTACGTTTATACTGAGTCCGTCTATTCACAGGTGTTTCTGCTCTTCATTGTAACCTCTGTGCACTATGTATAGATGGTAATATGATCAATGCTTCACATGAACGAGAACATCTATTTTCCTATTTTCAGATCACTCTCACCAACCTGATCTCGGTAGACGAGAGGCTTCTTTACAGACCGCACCCCGACAACCCTGAGGTGTAAGTACATTGCGCAGGTCGTTCCTCTTTGCATTTCACCTCTGAATACATTCCTGGGTATGGCGTGCATTCTTACAGATGCACAGTGTCGTACTGTGTATGTCCACATCTTACAGTAGTCATACCGTCTCCCTCACCTGCTCCTCAGCACCGTCCTCACCCAGGAGGCCATCATCACAGTCAAGGGAGTGAGTCTAAGTAGTTACCTGGAGGGGATGATGGCGAGGAGGATGTCAGCTAATGCCAGGAAGGTAACGGCACACACACACACACACACACACACACACACACACACATATATATTTATGCTCTTATTTAACCTTTTGCATGTTGACTGAACTTGAGTAATAAAGATATTGCTGGAGATTTCTTTGCATGTCTTCTAACTGGGACTTTACTTTACTTTAAATCCTATTTCCAGCGGTGTCCGCCTGTCACAGGCCTTTGTGTCTCCTTTAATCTTCTGTTTCTCTGTGTGAATCTGTAGGGCTGGGATGCTATTGAGTGGATTATTCAGAACTCTGAACGAGAGAACGTACCTCTCTGTGACATTTACTAACTCTGGTAACTCTTCTCTTTGCTCTCCTTTGTCCCTCAATTTTACCAGATTATTGTAAGAATGGAGCTTTTTTCTCCGCCTACAGAAGTTCTGTACGATTTGTGTATTCATGCGCCGCATAATGCTCAGAGCTCGTTTGTCTGCAGCTCCACAGTGACGACGACTCGCCCTGGCTACACCTCATGAACCACCTGGGATTCTCAGCACCTCGAGATCCTCTGCAGTTGGTACTTACACCGTCTGGGAGGTCTTGTCGGGTTCCCACCCCACACCGCCTCTCTCACCTCTGGAGTAAACGCACTGGAAGCTCAGACGGACGGTGAAAACGCTGCCAAAGCTGAGCAATCGTCAAAAAGTGTTAGAAGCTGGATTTAAGGGGTTGTGGGTCCGCGTCTGGTAGACGTGGCTCAATGCTAAGTCGGTACTCAATAACCTATTAACAACAGTTTTAATGAAGGCGAGAGTGGAGAGCAGATCAGTTTCCTCCTGCTGTCAAGGGAGTCGCATCAATATCGTGAACCCACCAGGCTACGCCGGTTTGAATATTACTCTTCCACAATTCCTTTGCTTTCATATCATATCTTAGCAGAAGAGCTGCAGGCGAGGTTTACGCACACAGTTTGTAAAAAAAACGACATATGGTACACTGACAATATGCAACAAACTTTGTTACTTTTATTTGAACTGTCTCCTGTCATGTCAAACACTGGCGACTCCTATAGCAGGAGTACATGTCAACAAGTTGTTACTGGTGCTTATTATTCGTCAAGACGCACAAACTGTAGGTGGGGGGGGGGGTTATTCAAGAAAAGAGCTACAAAACCACTAATGCAGCTTTTGATAGAAATTAGAAGAAATATTGTTTATCTATGAAAAGAAAGATGGGAATGTACCACTGACATTGCCTTCTTCTTCTGCTGTCACAGCGACAAAACCCTGGCACCATTTTGACATCAAATCAATGTGCAGTGTTGTCTTTAACTGGCTGATTCGTAATTGGCTTACAGAGGAGGTCGAGGATGACATGTTAAGTGAATAAAATGGGCGGATTCACCCTTTTATACAGACTTAGAACGGTGCCTGTGTGTCAGAGTTTTGACAGCAGTAAAACACTTCCATGCCTTTGACAGTCTGACACTTCATGCTTCCCAAATGTTGAACTGTATCCTCCATGAAAGCTACCTATACACCCTGAGCAGCAGGGCAGTACTGTACGTGCAATGCTTCAGTGGGAGTTGCACACATTTACAATTACGACTTATGTGCTAAGTCATATTTCTTGGTGAAATGTTTTAATATTTGAATAATATTTGTAAAGAATATTATTTATTATAAAACATGGTGTAACCAGCAGTCATTTATTAGAATTGTTTATATTGTCTGAGTGTCATGAAAAAAAAAGGAGTTGCATTTGCTTTATTGATTTTAACTTCAACTACTGAAACAATTAAAACAATTGTTGGAGAGAACAACGTTTGGTTACTGGTTTTGTTGCTGATAGAGTTCATTGCTTGAAAGGCCCGGCATTATTACACTGCTGATGAAATAATGCCCTGGAGTTCAGTGGCACTGGAGAGATGGATTTGAAGCAGGGTTCCTACACCTTTACTGCTGTCAAATTCAAGCACTTTCACTCTCTTTTTTTTACTTAAAGATTTATCAACTGTACCTGAATATCAAACAAGTAAAAGTAAAATTCTACATATGTTTACCTGTATATACTGTGTATTATAGGCCAATTGGTTATCGGCCTGGTTGATTATTGGATCGATCATTTCAAAATATGTTGCTCTGGCTCTGATGAAGCATGTAATCCTTAAAGCATCTAACTAGGTATCAAATAAATACTAGTAAAGCACAGTGTATGACCCCAATGTGTAGTGGAATGGAAGCAAAAGTAGCAGAAAATGGATGGTATCAACATGGCACTTGAGTAAATGTACTTCCCATCACCGAATAAAGCAATTAATTATGAAATAAATTCATAGCACTTTCACTTTTTGGATGAGGTGTTATCCAATAACCATACCAACTTCTTTTTAAACTGGCAACTTGGAGTTGATCATTTTGTCCAATAGAGGGCACAAGCTTGCTATTAGCAAACGGGCAATGCTACCGAGGAGCTCCTTGAACTCCAACGAGAGACCAGAGCACAATGTTCAACAACTATCCCACATCACTGTTCAGCATGCGCCCAGAGAAGTCCAATGTGAAGACTACAGAAAATTGACAGCAGAAGAAGTTATTCTCTTTCATTTATTCCACAGAACATAAACAGAACGCATCGCATAGCATGTACATCAATCCTCACTGTCTGAGCAGTGACAGCAGAAAGTCGGGGTCAAAGTGCACCTTTATACCAATAGTTGCATTCCTTCAAACCCAATAGTGCAAGCTGAGCCACTTGCTAGAATCTTAATAAATAAAGTCAATTAGTTGTGTGTTTAAAAAAAAAAAGAAAAAAGAAAAAAAAAATCATGCAAGGGGCTACAGAAAAATCTCAACTTTGGTATCAGAACTTCAAATCTTTTGCTGATAATACTAGAAACAACAAAAACAACAACAAAAAAAAACAAGAACAAAAAACAGCATTGGGATCTGAGAAGTTTGCAAACAAGGATTAAGCTGTACTGGTTTCAAGTTTTATAATGAAGGCACACACCATTGTAATATTATTGACTTTGATATCTTTGGTAATACTGCACTCAGGTGCTGCGGCTACAGCAGCCACAGCAGGAACACAAACACACAATTTCTTTAAAAAAATTCTTATCAAATCTTTATAAAAGTGAAAAACAACCAAAAAAAAAATAGAAAACATACTGTGGTGTGATAACATAACAAACAGTAACTGACCCCGTTGCTTACATTCAATATCCTTAGGTACCGCAGCATGTACTCCTCTCAGTGCCAAACACAACAATACTGCAACTTCTTCACCCCCCCATATGAGCAGGCCTTCTAATATATTAAACAAATCACAATTTCAAACGTCAAACAAAACAAGTTTGAAAAATCTTCCAATTTCCTGCGTTGGAAAAAAAAACAAAAATAAAACAAAACCAGCTTCTTCATAACAGGAAACACAAGTGTGCACATCAAGGATCAGGTTTACTTTGGACGTGTCATTTCACACAACACATTAAACTAAGACTAAACTCTGACCAGTGTTCCCTTTCTCCACCTACAGGCCCGCAGTCTGCCTCCGCCGACTGTTCCGACGTCTCTCCTTCCTCTCGGTCACATTCACTCACTTTCAACAGCGAACTCTCCCAGGAGAGTCTGTCCTCTTACAAAAGAAACGCGATTGCATAATTGTCCCGCAGCCTGAGCCCCCTCCAGTCTTACCTCAACTAAAATACACATCCAGGAATTGATAGTGCCATTAAACAAAAAAACAATATGGTACACGTCTATGTACAGTATGTACAGTCAGTTCATCTGGATTTGTTTTGGTATCAGAAGTTGAAAAGGTTGATAAAGTCCTGAGGGGAGAGGGACATGGTGCAACTTTCTGGGTTGTTGGCTGTGCAGGGATGGTTTGTGTCCTGTGCCAGAAAAAAAAAAAAAGAAGAAAGACACACAACAATCAATATTGCATTTTGCCTCTGTTTCATCTTCAAAGTGCAGCTTTATGAGCAGGTTTCACGCCCACTTTGATCAAGCAGAGTATAAAAGCGAGAAAAAAATACGCTACCTTCCAGAAGAGGATGTGGCAGTGTGTGCAGAAGTGCAGGGTGTCACTGTACTCCTCTCTGTGAGGGTAGCAGCGGCTCAGCTTGAAGTACATCTTCTTCCACTCCAGGTGACCTTTATCTGACACCATCAGGCGCTTTCGGATCTGAAGAAGAAGAAGAGGAACACAGACTTTAAGACACAATCCGGGGTGAGAAAAATAGTCTGAAATGTCTACTTCAATCTTAGCCCTCATGAGAATGTCTTTCACACCTCGATCCACTGCCTCACACAAAGATGGAGGTTCAACCAGCATTAGTGGAGAGAGTATTCTCCCCCAAACAGGAACTAAATGTAAACCTGTCTGGAAGCTATACTGTAACCTACTTAAAGCATGAGACCACCTCACTTGTTATCAAGTGCGTGCTGTGGCACACGCCACCACTAGGTTACCACTCTGCGGCCTCCCATTCCCCACAGCAACTTGTTTATCAGAGACGCTTGGCCTCTTTACAGAGTGATTTTAATGACATGTTTGTCCAGAAGACTGCTCAGTTATCTCACTTTGACTGACACAAGTATGTAACGGGGAGGCAATGTGGAGCAGTGAGACAGTTCACAATGACGAAGAGCATATTAAATAAAAGGGATCATCTGCTGAATTCTACGTGCCTGTCTGTCTGTGAAGTGGTACTGGCAGAGTTTCTTCCACAGCAGCCGGTCCTCAGTGAGGGCCCCCAGCTCAGGGCACACCTGGCCCAGGCTCACCAGGTCCCTGCCGTCCGACAGACGCTGCATGATGTTCAGCTGCAGACTGATGGGCAGCTCGGTCAGAGTCATGCCTGTAGATGTGGGCTGAAGGGGAAAGGGAAGCAGATAAACATTGTTTAATATAACAGGAATTTGCATTTCTTGCGCGTCCTCAAATTCTCGTTCAATTCTTACCCTGTTGATCTGGATGTTGTCCAGCCGCTGCTGCCACTGCATGATGTTCTCCATGCGATGCACCCAGGTGTTGATGTTCCCCACCAGGACTGACTTGCCCATGTCCTGCACGAGACCACACAGCGAGATGTAGAGCGTCTTCAGCAGCTCCTTGATGGGCCGGACGTTCTGCTGGTCATCGAGAACTGAGGAGGGGATCAGGAGAGATTCAGCCAACTCAATTTATTGCTGCGATAATAACCTAAAAGTGCCGTTCCAAGAGCCTGGGTGTCACGGAGTGATTAGTATCCACCGGGCAAACGGCCAAGCGCTGATTTATCGTGAATCATCGAAAAGCACATTATTAAACCAAATGTTTTGGAGTGGCTGTACGCTTCTCCTCCGACGCTCATAATATTTTTGCCAACAGGTTTCATAACTCCACCTAAACAACCTGAATCTCTGTTTAGCAGAGGGAACATTGAGTTTACACAGTGGCTTGCAGAGGAGTCTGGTGACTGTCAGTGTTTTTCACTGTGCCATTAAAGCACTAAATTTACTCCCTGGCCTCCTTCAGATGTGGTCAGGGCTCATTTCCTCACCTATTGGTGCAAACAACAAAACGCAGGAAGGCTTAATCTTCGCTCTGCTTTAATTACGAATGTTTATGTCTTTGAGAGAGAGAGTCTACAACTCCTTCCCTCTAACAATAAAGACAATGATACAGACTGAGTGAGTCTGCACAGAACAGGTACATGCGTGTGTGTTTGAGACCACTGTAGAAAGATAAGAACCCCCTGGAAGGAATGAAAGAGAGAAACTGAGAGGCAAACTAGTTGAGTGTCTCCAAGAGAGCTCACCTTTCTGTACCACTCTCTCCAGAATATTCATGTAGTTCTTCTGCGCCACACCGCTGAGCGAGGGGAGCTGGGACTTGGCGATAAGCTCCAGGAGCTGGAGCAGAGAAAAGAGACAGAAAGAGAGAGAGAGAGAGAGAGAGACGCAACATAAATTTCAAGCCGTCAGCCGCAGAGACTTTCTGTTCCGTCGCCTCATTACTTAATGTTCGCTATGCCGCATTCTTAGAAAGGCACTTGCAAGCATAACAATAAATGCTGCCTAGAACAAAATCTGGAGACATTCCACTCGGTCATTACTCTCAACCGATGCTGGACTCAACCTCCATACAACAGCATTCTTGGCTCTCGGTCTCTTCAGGGGGAAGAAGCTACTGGAAAGGTGTTGGACAGCAGCCCGGGCTGTCGACAACATCAGCCTCCACAAACAAGCTTTTAATCATTTGACTCCTGATCCTTCTGTCATGTGAATTAGCCGAATCATTTGACGGAGAGTGCGTGCACTTGTGTGCTCATGCCTGCTTGTGTATGTCTGCGAGGGTTGTTGTTATTGGCTGGCGGACAAATAGCAGCTTCCAGGGTGGCATGTCTGGCATCTAACAGATGCCGTGACATCATGGAGAAACTCAAGTTCTCCCCCTCGCTCCATTCTGACCGGAGCATGTGACCTGGTTATCATATCATCATATTATGGGGGCACATTCTGGTGAACTGGAGGGGATACTCAGGGCAACTGAAAAATGCAAGTTCATTACTAAAGATAACACCGATTGTAAGTAAGCATTCAGACAAATCCTGAATCTGGGAGTCTTAATAACACCCAGCTTTGGACTAAATTACTTCCCTCCTACATCCTCGTCCTCTCTCTCAGTTTTGACCAATTTTAAGCTTCTTCACTCCCTCCTGGCTCCCTTTTTTCATTCTTTCCACCTCCACTCCTAAAACCTAATCCCATGCCCCTCTTCTTTTAGCAGCTCATCAAGTGTTCCTCTCTTTGTAGAGCAGCCGGGCAGAACAATGTGCGTTTCCGTATCTACTTTTAGCCCCCGCTGTTCACTAAACTGCACTTCATACCTTGGCGTGCAGCTCTCACTTTTCCACCGACACAGAAACAGTTATTCAAAAGGGCTGTATCTTCTTGTTTTAGATAAAACGGCACAGCCGAAATGTGTTCATTTTAAAAAAAGGTTTCTGTCTCCTTGAAGTAACCTCCACGAGAAAAGAGAGGCCGCCCGTTGTCTCTTCTGTGGACAAACCTGATCCGTGTAACTGAGAGGGAGTTAAATGAACCCGCAAATGCCATCAGACACAACCAGTGAAGAGCAGTGACCTAGGACACCGTGTCCAGACGAGACGCTAGTGTTACACGGCCGTATTGTTCTTTGGGCTTACCACACTACACTGCACTTGTTAGCTGGGGCCTGCGCTAAAAGGTCAATCCAAAACTTCAACAGAGACAGACACGTATGGCCAACTCTCTGTGGAAAATTAAGTTTGAGAGAGATTTCTAAACTTCAGTCACTTGTGGAATGACAGAATATTTTGCGTTCTGTTGTCTCCAGAATATTATTATGCCGATACATTCTACTTTAGATAAAAACGACAGAAAATCATCCTCTGTTGATACAGGGAATACCTCCATCTCCCCCTAATCGATCTTGAATTGGTACATTCCATCACATTTATCAGCAAAGAGTCAGAGACATCCAAGAGAAAAATAGTGGATGAGACAGAAATGAGAGCGGGGGACACACAAAAGGCAGCCCGAGTCTGGCAGAGACAAGCCTGTGTACGTGTGCTTGTGTTTGGGGGTCTGAATCACCTGACAACCACCGGGTCTGGTTTCATAAACCCCTGTCGGGTGGTCGCACCTCACCGCACAGCTGTCACCCCCCCACAGCCTCCCTCCCTCCCACCAGCACAGGGAGAACACGACCACATGCAGCCCTCGGCTCACATGGGAGCACATGTGGGAGAGCTTGAGTTTGGTTCAGCCCGGCGACACTTTAATAGAGAGGGAGCGCTCCAAATTCATCCATTGATATCTTCTATTGATAAAGATAGAGGGAATGCTGACGATGTCACGTGATCCCCCTCCCTTTACAGAGCCATTTGGCATCCCTAGTGAAAATACTGCGATAATTATTATTAGATATTTTTCAAGGTCCAACATGTTTAGGTGCATCAGTTTTGCACTTCCTATATGAAATGTTTGAAGTGAACAAATATGAATTAATCTTAAATACAGCTGAATTTAGGGATGCCAAATGGCTTTAGTTAATCCAATTACACCGAAATGTCATGCTATGACACACTCCTACCCTTCCGCTCGCACGCATACACTCCCTGGGATGGTATCACTGCCATTGAGAGACCCCGGTCTGCAAAGCATTGATAAGAGCCTGGCAAAAGCCTACACACCCTCTTAACCTTAACCCCTTCTCTGCCAAAAACAAAAACACCTCCGGTTAAACAAAAAAAGACACAGAGGAAACTGGAAGAAAAGAGAGAGATGAAGACTCACTCGGACGACGTAATTAAATCTCCTCGTGTCCTTGATGGCGCTGCAGAAATCTAAGCGGTTGAAGGCCTCTCCCAGTGTACAATATCCGTGGCGCTGGGGAGAATTTAATTATCAGGGTATTAGATTGCAATCCTCGGCAGGAATACAGAGTTTTCTCAGTGTGTTTACATTAGCGGTGATGATGTGAAAAGTTGATGTGAAACTAAATGAGTTGGTTTGTTACCTCCTTGGTGCTTCCTTTATGAACATAAATCCACTTTTCCCTGTGGAAATCTGGGAGAGAGCACAATGTTTATGTTAGAGGCCTGCCCTCATTAAGCAGCGCATAAGCACTGTGACAAATGCACACGCACACATCCCAAACCAGATACAATTTTTCGGCACAGTTATTGAAACAGTGTTCATGAAATGATGGAAAATTAATCATAAACAACATTATTAGGGAAGAGTTCTCCTCATGAACGTTACATAACATCCTGGAGAGCCCCCCCCCCAGGTTCATATTTTCTGTCCTGAACCTAAAGTTGGTGTATTATTACGTGATTTATAACCCCAACACATAAAAATAAGAAAATGTTATCCTTTACATATTTATACAATAAGCCAGCCTGTGTGGCTCTTTCATTGTGACTCACAGGGGACCTTGGTGTTGTTGTTCATGAGGTCTTTTTTCCTCTTCTTGGCAGCCATGTCGTAGCCGAGAGAGAGCAGCAGGTTCTCCTTGTTGAAACACTCCTCCTCCTCCTCGGCTTTGCAGAAGCTGGAAAAAAACACAAGCAGCCATATTTCATTTTAAAAGGCATCACTTCACTGTTTTATCTCTGCACACGGTCCAGGCCAGTGTTGTCCTGTGTGCAGAGACCACGCTCCAGCATCAAAACAAATGGGGTTCTCAAATGGCATGTCTAACTTCCGCTGTTGTGCATGTGCTTCAGCTGTAACCTCAGGCCAGGTGAAGGCTTTAGAAGTCAGTGTGATCATCCTGGAAAGTGGACAGCCTCAACAGACGTTTGTTAATCCACTCACTTGTTGTGAGGTTATTAATAGCTCAGTGATTAGCCTGGAAATGGAACATGGGCCCAGCAAAACAAAGACAGTCAGGGTAATGAAATGGAAACGACATGAAGGTGTAGGCCTACTGTCTGTCTGTCTGTCTGCTACCCTGCCTTTGTTCATAATGCTGTTTTTGGACTTCCTCAAACTACCTCCCCCTCTTCCTCCCTCCATCCTCCTTTAACTAAAAACAAAACAAAGTGATGGCGCATGTTTTAAGACTTGCGCAACTAAAAAAGAAACCTGTTGTGAAGGGGACAGCGACATTGCTCGGCGCTGGTTTGAACACCAACCTCTGCACGGAGACGTTGTTGTTTTTCTCGTCTGCCGCTGTCTTTTTCCATCCCTCCTCGGTTTTAACCCAGCTCTGACCCGGTGACCTCCAGTCCTGTCCGAGGAAAGGCATCCCGCTTCGATGGAGACGAGCTGAATGGACTCAAAATTAAAGTAAAAATCTCAGAAACAGTCCCCGTTCGAGGTGTTAAGAGGTATCCCTTCCTGAAAGCGATTTGTTCTGGTCTACTGTTGACATTGCGCAGCTCCTCTTATATCCTCAACTCAGAACCCGGAAATGCACGAGCCCCGCCCACTTTGGAAACTTCCCTGCAACACGTGGCTTTGTTTATCAACTTGAGCGTTGCAAAACGTCTCGGAGAGAAGAGCAGAGGTAGCAAAAGATTTCATGTCATGGAAAGTCAGTGACAGATGATACCCAGTAGATTCATGTCGATGGGTTATAACGCGATGCATGTTTTAGAAAAGCACTTTGTAAATGTTAAACAGCTCGGGAGACAGTTATGTAACCTTCTCCTCTGTGAGCAGTAGGGGTTAACTTCCCTCTGATAGTGGACTTATTTTCGAAGATAGCTGAACGTTTTCACAGGTAGATCAAAATAATGCTGGTTTGTGTGGCAATTCCACGACATGTTTGGGGAGAAAAACTGCACTTTCCCTATCTTTACTACACGTACTGAGCAGCCACAGTGCTGTACAGATTATCACACGATGCCCCTGAGCACTGACATGTGAAAGTTCTCCTCCACCCATATGCTTCCTGCCTAAGACCAACAAAGAGGCACAAACTATAACTAACAACATTATATTTTTGCTGTTTTGTTTTGTAGTTGTTTAGCATCTCTCTGCTCATTGTTCATGTCTTTGTTGTTGTTTTGATTCTCTTTGTAATTCTTTTACCTCTCTTTGTTATTCTTATTCTTAATTATATTTGTTGTTTTGCATCTCTTTGTAGTTGTTTTGAGTTTCTTTGTAGTTGTTTTGAGTTTCTTTGTAGATGTTTGGAGTTTCTTTGTAGTTGCTTGGAGTTTCTTGTTCCTGTTTCAGGTCTTTTCATTGTTGTTGTGCATCTCTTTGTAGTTGTTTCAGTCTTTTGTTGTTTTGTGTCACTTTGTGTCCATTTTGTACTATATGTAACTATATATCGCCCAATATAACAATAATTGTCACACAACAGCATTTAATGGTTGATGAATTGTTGATGATAAAAGCAATACATGTTCAGGAAGTGGTTTGCCCAGGCTTATCAATGTTCACTCTATGTGACTGTAAGTATAAAGGGGAAAAAAAACAAAAACATTTCATGCTTGCGGTGACATGGCTGTAAAGTCCCCTGATTCTTAGTCACTCACACTATTATAAATAGATCAAGTTGTCCTTCAGAGTATTGGGTTGCATTGTGGACTGTGTGGGAGTGTGTGTGTATGTGTCTGACGGGGTGGGGGTTGACATTGTATTTAAATTTTCCCAAAACAGCCCTGACTGATCCTGATGAGGGTATTTTGTTTACTTTGGACTGTACCATTCGAGATAATGTGTAACTATGTCTGTCTAGGCCACTGGGTCAACTCTTATCAGCATGATTAAACTTTGGGAATAAAGTTCAGTGTTTATATCTGTTTGTTTATGGCTATAATAGTCCTTCTCGTGTCATTTAAATGTGTGCTTTCAGAGGCAAATACCATGAAGCCGGTTTCAAATGTAAATGTTACCATTGTTTGGTGAAAGATCAGGAGGTGTAGCGTACTGGATTTGTCATCAGCAGGCAGAAGAATGATAACAAAGGCATTAATGAGGAAATGCTGTCACCTAAACCTCACCCTGGCCTGATCACTGGTGTCGTGTGACTGTAGATGTAAAGGGCTTAAGTTCACTTCCTAAAACCCTACAGCATGAGAAACACTTTGTGTTTTCATTCTCAGTAAAAAGCTGTGTGTGTGTGTGTTTGTGTGTGTGTGTGTGTGTGTGTATCTGTACGTACATGTGGATCTACATCCATGTGAGTAAATGAGTTTATGCCTACATGTCTGCACAGAGAGGCGGTGAGAGGGAGGATTTTCAAGGTTCTCATAATTCATGACACACTATACAATCTGCCAGAACATGTCAGCAGCAGCAGCGGCACATGGCGCACAACGAGTCTCCGAGTGTGCAGTTCTTCCAGGAACCAGCAGGCCAGTGTTTCAACACAAGTCGTGATGGTGTCTGGACGCATCCTGTTTGCGTGGCATGGCCGGACTTGCTTGGCTGCTGTGGTTTTTGCTCTGTGGGCTTAGTACTGATGATTCTGAATCACCCCCTGGTGATATCAGGTTATTTCATTATTTCAAACTATTTCTTGATGAGGGCGTGTTGATTGTTTTTCTTCTCATCTTCTATTCAATTAGTGGCCTTTTGTGACACTCACAATGAATGAAGTGTAGGAAGTGGTTTTCACTCAGCCTCACCGAAATCCCCGAATACATTTAAACATTAGTGCATCGTTCATTACAGATCTTTGGTTGTTTGTAACCGGTGCATCTGTGGCCTCATGTCTGAGGTTTTGGTGTGTAACACCCTGATGCACGGGAAGGGTCAAAAAGCTCTGCACTCGTGTTCAAATCTGTCTACAAGTCGTCACATGAGAATTGACCAATGCACGCGGGGCAGATAGAGTCTGATGAGGTGTGATTGTCATGACAATTGAAGCCACTGCAGAAGTGACCCACACTGAAATAGATCAACAGTTCCCCATGTGGTTAGCCATGCAGAGCCAGAGCGCTGTTTGTAAAAAGTGGAACTTAAAGGCTGAAAAAGAATTGTTGTGTGAACTGCAGGAGTATACAGTAATGTGCATAAGGTTGTTAGTCCCCATCGTCCAATTAAGTCTATTTTCAGAATAGGCCAAACTACAGGACGACATGGAAAGTCCCAGCACTTGGGTCAGTCGGTGACTCACTGACCGACTGAGAAGAAAACTATGACCTAAAGCTTTAAAGAGTTTATTCAGTGGATCACAACAATGATGAATCAGACACGCTCGTGTACGTCCAGCTAGTAGGAGGATAAATGAGTTTATGCAGCTCCTACGCTAACAAACAAAGGTGAAAGTCCTAGTTTTGAGCTAAGGCTGAAGACATATACTTGCTTTTCGGGTAAACACATGAGTGCTGGCTCGGGTATCCTGTGTCCGTTGGTGTGTTGATTAAACAGTGTGTATCGTGTTTATCCTCCGTCTTAAGCAAAAACACTCATTTCAAGTTGAAAGGTTTCCAAAAGACAAATCTCTTATAACCATATTTATATCAGTGTTAGTGGGGCTCATGGTTGCGTGAGGAATCAAATTGTCTCAAAGCCTGTTAGCGAATCATCTCCCTCCCTCCCTCCCTCTTGTCTGTCCATCATCCCTGTTTTTGTTGGGATGTTGTGACCAGATGGGACAGCTGGTCAGTCCTGCTTGACCCTCCGAAAACCTTAATCACAAGTACACAGTCACACACACACACACACACACACATACGCACACTCTCACACACTCACATATACACCTGTTGCTGCTCCTCCTGGTTGAGTTTCATCACTCGCTCAGATTCACTGTTGTGAAACCGCCCTCCCTCTCGCCGTCTCTCACATCTGCCAGCTTGCATGGCAACCGACAGGACCACATCCCTCACGTGGTGTAACATTCGCCCCCTTGTTTGTTTCTCAAAATAACATCAGATCACCTATAGTTTTTTTTTTCCAGTCACCCACCGTTTCCTCGCACACTCCACCCCCTGACCCCTGGACTCCATTCGCTGGCAGTGAGTGACTGAAACATCTGACCCGGTTACATAGGATTTCAAAGAAATGTAACGGAGTCCTGCGTACCACCTCCTGGTCACATTCTGTTTACGCCCCATGACAAGGCTGACACTAGTCACTGAATGTCATTGATGAGTTGAATGATGCAGTCACTTTAGCTGTTGCTCATCCTTATTTTAATGAATAATTTCAAAGGAGATGGTGTACCGAGATCTGAATTACTGGAATCTCTTCATTTTAACACGAATGACGTTTTTAATAAAAAACACAGCCCTCTTAATTTTGCTCCCAGGAACATGTTACTCAATCACTAGTGATTTTCTGTCTTGCCTGGCTAAACAGGGAACCGGATCTGGCTTTGATGTATTCACTGCATCTGTCCCCACATCTCCCACCCATATCCACGTGCCGTCTGCATGAGCAGAAACATAAAAAGAATCACGTTATCCAGAAACTTCCTGGGGCTCCCCTGGCTTTAGTTTCTCCTCCCAACAGGTGGAGCAAAACCATCTGAACGTGTTGCCACTGGAATATATTTAAGGCTCTTTTTTGTAAAAGGACACCTTTTCTATATTATCCTCTGTGTCATTGCATGCGTGTGTGTGTGTTTGTGTGTGTGTGTGTGTGTGTAGCAGGAACTTGTCTAGGCTTGTAAAGGTCCTGTGTGGACAGTGTGAGCGGGGTCAAACAGACACACGATGCCCCTCACAGCACACATGTGCTGCTCAGATTGCATTTGCTGTTGACTGACTGAGCACTGTTATAAGACATGCTGTGCTGATAGTGGGAGATATGGAGAGAAGCCACATGTATAGATTGGATTTTTTATTGTAAAAAAGAAAAAAACAAAGTGTGAAAACCAGAATCAAAGTGGTACAAAAACATAAAAAAAAAATTAAAAAAGGTAAAATTCAATGAATATAGAATTTCAGGCTATTCTTTTCACCACAGGTTCACATCGCAAAGACAGTTATTATGTCAACATACAGTAGATACATTTGTAATGTACACTGCAGAACACAAACTACAAAAACTTCAAACTTAAGGTGCAATACTTAAGAATTGGCCACCTGTTGAATTCAAAATCCAAACAAATATGGGACAGCAGAACAATTGCTGACTGATGCTAACTGTAGTGACTACTAGCTAGTGAGCTAAGTTAACCATACAGCTAGAAGTCATAGTCTCTGACTCTGTCTGGACTGGGAGCTCGGACCACCAGGGGAGTGCTGGTGTTGTTTATGATCGGACTTCCACCTACGGAGGTACAAACTGGCCAGAGTTTAGCTAGTTAGCATGCCAACCTCAAAAAACATCGCCACAAGACAATTCATAGATATCTTGGACATAACGTCAAAAATGTTATTTCTTCCACATTCTGCTGCTGCTTTTTCATATTTTAAACTAAAATTCTCACATATTGCACCTTTAAAAGTGCTCTATGGAAGTGAGCACAATAATTATCATACATCATTATTTTCGAACTGAAGCAACACGCCATGATCCAAAGGTTCACCCAAGACAGCAGCAGGTTCCGAGCCCACAGCTGAGCATAACTTTGTCTCGCACCAAACAGTACACAGCCCCCGGATTTAAATGTGACAAGTGAAATCTCATGATTTAGAGCAGGCTGAAAATAGCACTTTTACCGTTTGTGAAGTCAAACCGGTGTAGATGGTGTCAGGGTTATGATGAATAAAAAAAAGAAAAGACATAGAATATGGCTTGGAATATTTTTGAAATCAAAATCTTTAGAAATTTGAATATTTGAGGTACGCATGATTCTGTGAACTTTCAAAATAAGTCCATGACTCATCATACATTAATAGTGGAGACCACGGCTACAGAATGAAAGAATACATTCTGATACTTGCAGACCTGAGCTAGGACTTAGCCCACGTCTGTGAGACATGCGTCAGAGTCAGGGAGCCGTGGTCGAACAGTTTATACGGCAGCGTTCCCTTGGACGTCCAAGTGTCTGTCTTTGGGTCGTAGCACTCGAAATTGTCCGAGTCCTCGATGACGTCGTGGCCGTTGATGGAACGTCCGCCGGTGACGTAGAGTTTGTGATTGAGAACGGTGGCAGCGTGGTGCATCCTCCTCTCCTTCAGGTTGGCACACTTGATGAACCGGTTGGTCTTGGTGTCGTAAGCGATCACTCTCCTGGTGTATCCTGTGACAGTGGAGGCATTTATTTGAGAAGGGCGCTTGAAAATCATGCAGTGATGTAACTCTAAGAGTAAGATTTTTTTAATGTCATTATCAGTATTTATCACAGCCACTGTCTACCTCCGATGATGTAGATTTTGTCATCTATAACGGCGGCAGGAGCAGACACATTCTTCACTGTTCTGTTCTCCATCTTGGACCACATGTTCCTGGCAATGTGATACACCTGCAGGAGGGGAGGTGGGGTGTGTGTGAGGGAAAAACCGATTGAGTGAGTGACCGAACGAGAGCGGACGAACAAAGAAAACACAAGCAGTGCCTGAGTGACTGAAGAACACACCGTCTTACCTGTATTATTCTGACTGGGTTCTGCATGGCGTCCTCTCCTCCAAACACATAGATCCTCTGGTTGGTAGCAGCCACCGCCGGATGCAACACGGCCTCAGGCATGGGCGCCATCGACTCCCACTGGTTGAACATGCCGTTGTACCTGATGGCATCATTGAGAGATCCGTTAGCGTTTGTCATGTTGTGTGTTTTGTATGTCGCGCGTGTGGATAATTAGGATTTATAATCACCTCTCCACACTGTCTGTGAGCCGCCTGTCAGGCCCGAAGCCTCCCAAGACAAAGATGAAGTGCAGGTAGGAGACACTCTGGTGGGCGAAGCGCGGCTCCAGCAGCGGCTCTGCCGTTCGCCACTGGTTGGTCTTGATGGAGAGGGTGTAGACGGTCGCGCTGACTTGGCTGTGCTTTGTGTTTGTGGTCAGGCCTCCGGTAACATACAAGACACTGTGAAGGGCGACATACGAGGCTTTATACAGACGAATGGGCAGCTTGGCCAGCCACTGCCACTTTTCACTCCTCTCATCAAAGACGAGGGCTTCCCTCGAGGTCTGCTCGTTGTTCTTCCTCCCTCCCACCACCACCAACATGTCCTGGTAGGAGTAGCGCCTCGGTGCCACCCAGAGGGGTTTAAAGTCTGTGTTACCGATGTACTTGGTGCTAACAGCGAACATCAGGCGTCTCACGGACTCTATGAGCTCAGTGCACAGGGCGGAGGACTGGATCAGAGGGTCGTTGGCGATGAATTGGAAGAGGTAGGTGGGGTGGATGTAGCGAAGGCGAACTTTCTTGAAGAGGTCACTGATGGCACCGCGCCTCGATAAAGGATCATGGTGGATCCAGGCAACAAGCGTCTCAAACACCTGCTCCTCCTCCGCACACAGAGTGTCATCCTCCAAGTATCCCATGAGCTCCGGGAGGGAGAGCTCACACAGATCCTCGGATGCTGACACGTCGGAGAAGCTCCTCATGGCCATCTCTTTTGCTTTGTCTCTCAGAGTGTGGCAACTCATGATCTCAGAGAGTCGTATCATGCTCAGACAGTTGTCAGGGCTCAGCTGCATCTGAAGGAAGCGCGAGCAGGCCTCGAAAAGGCGGCCGTACTGTAACATGGACGCCGCTTGCATCAGAGGGAGCACGATTTCGATGCTGATGCTGATG
This sequence comes from Acanthopagrus latus, assembly GCF_904848185.1. Taxonomy (NCBI): domain Eukaryota; kingdom Metazoa; phylum Chordata; class Actinopteri; order Spariformes; family Sparidae; genus Acanthopagrus; species Acanthopagrus latus. The sequence goes on from NC_051055.1 coordinate 10,636,961, forward strand.
CGTCCTGTGTAAACATAGTCAATGATGCTGCTCAGAATGTTCGATGTGATGCCCTTCAAGTAAATCTTGGCCTGCTGCCTTTCCATGAAGTTGTTGCAGAACATGGCCCTGAAGTAGGGGCTGCTGGAGACCAGGACGTTGCGATGACAGGGGATCTCGGTGTTGTCTGAACACAGCGACACATCTGTCAGGACGCTCTCCTGCCTCAGCCTGTTGAGCTGCAGGAGCAGGCTGGACGACTGCTCCTTGTCTTTGAAGTGGAAGACCTCGGCTGCCGGTTGGTCCATGCTGAGGAGGAGAGACCATTGTTACTGTCAAAACATTTGATTGCCAGACTCATTTTCATTTGATGTTTTTTTTATTATAAAGCTCGAACCTTCCACGCCAACTTAATTCCACGTCACGCAATCAAAACAATACCTAATTCAAGCGTTTTAGCTTTGTTGATGTGCAAATATAAGCCATTTGAGAGCTTGCCATAAATAATATGTCACGAATGAATAGTAGCTCTGCTGTAAAGGGGCAGTGTGTAGTTTTGGAGAGGAAATTCAAACTCAGAATTGTAATGTTTACAACATTAATGAGGTAATAATAAAAAAAAACTATTTGTATCCAAAACTGAATAAACAAGCTATTCTCAGAGGAAAATTAGGTCACAAGAACACCGTTTTCAACTGGAAAGGTGGCAGGGTCCGCCAAATCCCAAAGTAAAAAAGTAGGAATTTGTATTTAGGCCACAAGTTTCATTAGTAAGACATCTTACAAGTGACTATTAGCCACACTGAGAGGCAGCATAATGGTAGTGAAACAAACAAACATTCCAACACATCACCATACAGCCAGGCTATTTTAATTCAACACAGTCCTGCATCATGTATCTAAAATTTAGACTGCAGATAGTCCTGGTAAACTTTCCCCCCAAAAGCACAGCGCAACTGTTTAGTTTAGTTTAGATCACTGCCTTGCAGCACATGGGCCCACTTCAGCACTGCTGCACTCAGACATTTCAGGGCCCACGACACATCTGTGCGACCATTTAGTGGTCCGAGTGGATTACCACTGGAACACCTGCACGACTGTTTCTGCTGCACGATTGTCGTTTATTGTCGTGGCAGTGGCGCGTCTGTTGCTGTGTGATGGCTTTTTTTTTGCAGAGTCTCAAAAATTGCTTCCTTGTCATTTTGGCTTCAATATGGATGAATGCGACTGCAGCCTTTTCCCTTCATGTGTACACTTTGGTGTGAAAAAGAGCACAAATAAAGGCAGAAGTCTGCGCGCAAAAGAGCAACAAGTCACAAAATGTCAGCTGAAACAGACGACTGAACTGAACACACTCCATGTAATGTAAAAGTATTAATAAAAAAGCTCATGTTTGATTAATATTTACATCAAATGACATTAAAGCCGTGCCAGCAGTATATACTGGATACAGTCCAATGCTCCTGGCAGCTCATGAAGCGTCAGTGGAATGCATCTCTTACCTGCTCCTCTTCTCTCTCTTTATGTGTGTTCTGGGGGCCTCTCTCTCTTTCTCTCCCTCTCTCTTTCTCTCTCTCTCTCTATCCGAAGCGAGATCTCAGCAGAAAATCGGATGTCTTGACATTTTCCTTTACTTTGTTCCTCTTTTCTCTGGTGTAGATGCTGTGTGACTGTATGTTCCAGAGGGGGCCGTCTCTTTGTAGGAGCGTGTTGCGCACTGTTTGTTGTTATGGTCTCTTTCCACGAGGCCTCTGTGTACATTCCTCCCCTAAAAATAGAGCCTCTCTTTGGCAGCGCCGCCGCAGACTCACATGTGACATGTTAGACTGCTTTCTCAGTAAACGCCTGACTCCCTCGCGTAATCGCTCTCTTTTCTTATGCCCTTTCTTTCTTTCTTTCCCTCAGTATCACACTGACTTTAGTGCTTCCCCTCTGATCTGATCTCTTCTTTATTCTCGAAAGCTCACATTCCCATTCACTCCATCATCTCTTCCTCCGCCTGGCACACGATTGTAGCAGTAAAAACAGCACTGACACTTGATAACACTCATTTTGTTGGCGGCTCCCACTGCTGGCTGACTGGATGAAAACACAGAGATACAAAAACAGGATTAGGTTACTGTGGAAGCACACGGAGATATGATGAAGTCTGCATATGGGGGAGAGGAGCAGTCACATGTAAGAAAGGCATACTGACCATGAGTATCAACACAGTCTAGGTTCAGTGAATATGTTACAAAGAGGCCATGTAGTTCTGAGGGCGAAACTGAGTAAACAAACTGGCCTTGAAGGACAACACCATTTCACACTGATTTACTTTGTTTATGTTTGGTGGACCCCGCCACTTTTACAACTTCAAATATTGTTCTTTACTCAGTTACAGAGTTTGTATTATTACTTCATAAATACCGTGACAGTTAAAATTCTTGTTCAGATGTCTTCTCTAATATAATGTCTTCTCTCTTCTCTCATAGTGCCCCTTTAATGAAGAAAAATGAGATGAGTTTCTCTCTGGCAACGTGACGCACTGCTAAATGTTCTTGGCTTCACTTTCACAGATGATATTCATCCTTAAAGCATAAAGAAACGTCCCTAATTTAACTGTACATCAACAGCAGATGCTTGCATTTCCTATCTTTGCACTTGTTAGGCTCATTTCCATTTCATTTGTTTCACGCTGCCTGAGACAGATGAAGCTTATTCATTATAGTACCAGCTTTCACAAGGTGGCAATATGCTATGTTTGCCTGTTCCTTATATTGCTGGAGGAGAATCAAAGGAACACAGCCCGCTGGTCTGTTTCATAAATGTGGGTGTATGAAAACAACGGGACTAGAATGCATTTTCAGTCGCCACAGACAGAGATGTGACATGTTTTTCTCGAGCTCGGGCTTGTTTACAGAGCACGGAGAATCAGACATAAATTGCTGCTCGAGCGACCACGGCCTCTAGAGTGCAGTTCAATTTGGGATTGCACAAGAAAATCAGTAGCTTAGACCATGAACCAGTTGTGCTTAATAGCCATGCATGTGGACATTCTGCCATTTTGTTGTTTGAGGGCTACAAGGCACCGAACGCAAGCAGTACAAACTCTCCAAAACATGCATCGGGAGCACAGATTTTACAGAAAAGGGAAATACAAACTGAGGCAGGCTGAAAACACATGTAAATGTGAAGTTGGGAACTGAATGTCACCATGAAAGCTGTGCTGCCAAAAACTAAACAGCACCATCTTGTGTTGAAGTCTCCAAAAAGTCATTTTAACCACTGTGAAAACAGTTTCCTTTTCTAATTAACACCCTGGCATTTTCAACTGTGTCTGTGTGTGCTCGTTCATTTTTTTTTTTTTTTTTTTAAATTTCAAAGTAAATTACATAAAACAAGCTGTAAGCACATAAATTATCATCTGTAGCCGCAGGCCAATCCTGACCGTATCAAACAACAGAATGTCAAAAACGAATATCTGCCCTTTTAGCATGAAACTGGCATTAAATTATCTTGTCGATCTGTATAGTCAAGGGCAAAAAGCCTAAGTTGTTTGCCCAGAGGACCGCAGCGTCATATAACTCAAGCTCTCATATTTGAGGCTGTGATTGCATCCTTTAAAGTGAGGCACGTTGTCTGCTATCTCTGTTCCTTCACCTTGACAAAAAGGACTCATTAATGTCTGCCTTTAGGCTACGACTCATATTAAAAGTTACGGCTTTGGTACACAGTTTGCAGCAGACGCATTTTCATGCAGCAGTGGCAGCATTACTGTTGCCGCCCACCCGCCCAGTGCTGTGTCTTCATATCACCAAATGATTATCTTCTCATAAGCACATGGTCTAATAGAGCCTATACCCGGGGGATTTAGATCGCACTGATTAGTATTGTGTTTGTGTGTGTGTGTGTGTGCATGTGTGAATGTGAATGTGAATGTGTGTGAAGGGCAGACAGCTCTCCTTGGTCAAATAAAAGACAATTTGAAAGCAATATAGACTGAGTTCACGCTGAGTCTATTTTCTGTCCTGCACTCGCCTCCATCTGACGGCGCTATACTTCGGAGCACGACGGCAGGTTACATTTTGTTTTGCATATGGAGTTATTTTTACCACTCATGACCCTGAAATGTGAGCAGTATGGGAATGATTTAAAGAGGTTCAATGATATGTGAGCTAAAGCAGACAAAGAACACGGGGGAAAGAGGGGAGCGCTCATTCCTGTGCAAGCCCACCTAATGATTCCCTTTCATCTGTGTTTGCTCAATAAAGGCCTTTTTTATTAAATCAATGTGACAGTAAATGAGACCCTTTGTATCAGCGCAGGTCAGCCCATCAGAGGAGAATGAAAAACCAATAATGTATGCTGCTGACTTTATTTTATTTATTTATGCTCAGATTATGTTGCTCATCAGTATTTTATCCTGCCATAAAGCCACACACGACTCCACTGTCTGTCCTGCTTGACTCAGCGCGGTCTTCCCGGACCTCTCTCTTGTTTTGTTGTTGGATGATGAATCTGAGGCTTGGTCTGAAGTGTAGGTCTGTCACTTTTTCTCATGTCTCTTTAGATAACTTGCCCTGGAGCCGGGGCACTGACTTTGCGCCTGACTGATCTTGCCGAGACTTACAGCTTAAACAAACCTCGCTTCCACAGCGGAGTCAATTAGACGAGCCAGGGCCTGTGATTCGTGCCACTGAATTTTTTTCATGAAACGCTATTATTAATGATTCTCATATTGACAGTGGAGATGCATTTTCATCTGAGCTGCAGAAGGTCAATGGAAAGCTTTAGCCATAAATGTCCCCAGCAGGATTATTCTTGCAAGACTTTAATCCTCACGGTGTGTTCTGGTTGATCTGGCGACACCTGTGTTAACTGTGGTATGATTAAGAAAGACATAATACTGTGGCCTTAGAGTTCATTTCACAGTGACACATTCAGTCATCCCCAGTGCAGAGAGGAAGCACAGTTTAAACAGCCATTCTTTCAGAAATACAAGTCTGGTTGTAGTTTCACACGGACTGATGCAAACTAACTGACCGGCTCTGGCTGCTCTTCTCTTCCCGATGTTGTCATTTCATGAGACATGTGAACGAATTACATGCAAAGTGTGCATGAACTGGGCAAATTTTGTCCAGCATAGAACTGCATGATTTCCTGTTAATGCCTCATGCATTTACATGCCATTTGTATCCAGTGCGGGAGTGGCAGACCCCGCCATTGCTGATGCAAACACTCTTATGGCTCTCATCATAGTAATTTACAGCCACACAAGGCAGCTGTCTACAGCCAAAAACCCAACTGCACACTATTTGTCCTCCTGGAGTGGCAGACTCCGCCGCTGTCAGTGCACCTAATGGAGGAATAGTATCAAAAATTGGTTTGACGTGATGAAAATCTGACGCATAACTTTAAGTTCACATTGCTGCACTGTTGTCCCTGCTTGTGGACACTGATTTTTCATTGACAGCCATATGTATGCAGTGACTCAGAGTTGCCTATTTACTCCCAGAGCTTGTATGGCTCAGGCCCAAGGTGTTCAATCCTGTCTAAAACTGTTAAATGATCCGGATTATTGGCATGAATTGAACTCTGCATTTGTATCATACTTGACAATCAAACATCAGTTCAAGTGAAAGATTTAAAGTGTACATGTGCAATTAATCTCTGATTTTACGTGACAACTTGTGAGTGCACCGACAGCTCTGATGTCATGCCGCAGTCTGAACAAGTGTGGGACTGTTGATATTTAGGGAGCAGATGGAGATGCTGATAGCCCATTCAGACCACCATTACTGTATCCACTAGGTGTCAGGCCAACGTTATGCAAATTTCAGAGTGGTGGGGGAAAAAACAAAAGCTGACTTTGTCCCCCCGTGACTTCCAAGAAGCTATCAAGGCTAAACTCACAGCCAGCGAGAAAACACAACAGATGCATGAACTGGTGGGATGAGAATTGTTTCCCTGTGATTTCAGCTATTTTTAGGCCGGGCCCAACACAGTGTTTTCCTTAAATACAAAAATTGAGGCTATTTATCCACTCAGATATCTTCGAACTGTTTTTTTTATTTATTTTTTTTTACGGCTGCGAAACCGGCACTTTGGAGCGACCATTTATTCAGACACAGACAGCCAAAACAATTGAAAGAGACGGGGAGAACCATGTGATAACCTCTCGAGTCAAACTGCCGTGGGGTATTACTCCCAGGCGCGGGGAGATCCACGGCAGGCAACTCCGAGGGCAGTAATCTAGCTTTGATGGAGAGACGTCCATGCGCAGATCAACAAAGAGCGAGGGGGAGAGAGGGAGGTTTGAGGAGCAGCCTACAGAGACAAAGACGGAGAGAGGGAGAGACAGAGCGAGAGAAAGAGAGACAGTTGGGTAGGGCGTTTTGTGGTGGGAAGGTAAGTGTTTGCGTGTGTGTGTTTCTGTGCGCACACACACACACATGTTCACACAGGGATGAGGTCTTAAAGGGCTTACAGTTAGCTGCTTAAAATTCTTCTGATGTAACCAACACATGCAGGACATGTTATTTGGGAAGAAAGAAAGTGCTGCTTTGTAGCAATAAAGAAACGTGGGTGCGGAGGAGGAAACGCTCTGTGTTTACTCCCAAGGTTCCTCTCTTGCTGGTGTGGCCGCCGTTCAGTCGTCGCCACTGTGCAACATGGCAGCTACAGCCTGTCTTTATGTCTGCTCTAATAGAGTCAGCGAGACGGTGTGAGTTAGCGGGGGGTGTTTGTGGATATGTGTGTGCCTTCATGTGTTCTATATGTTGCTACATGTGTAGGAGAGAGGAGTGAGTGCGAGCGTGTGTGTGCGAGTGTGTGTGTGTGTGTGTGTGTGTGTGCGTGCAGCAGATATTGATATTCCACTAGCAGCAGAAGCTGAAGCCAATGTCTTTAAAGTGTCAGCCCTCAGCAGCCAGCCAGGTGTACCCGAGGTACAGAAGAGAGAGGACGAATGAGGAAAAGGGAGTAAAGGGAGCGCGGTGGAAATGTAGAAGGAAAGAGATAGGCCATGAAAGACAGCAAAAATACAAAGGCAGAGGAGATGAAGAGACAGACACAGAGAGGGGAATGCACCACAGAGAGAGGGCGAGGAAGGGAGAAAAAAAAGAAAGAAAAAAACGTCGAGACGGGGGGGAGAGAAAGAGCACTTTGACAGGTTTTCTGGTGGTGAAATTACTCAGATGTCTTTGAAGGCCTCTATGAGTGTCTTCGCCCCTCTGTATCCTGGGCGTCACGCAGGCAGACAGAGAGGAACAGACGGACAAAAAGGGAGGAGAGGGATGCAGGGCCAGGCGGTGGAAATGTCAGGTTTCGAAACAGAGCAAACGAGTAGCTTTAAAAGGTGCATCTGGGTCAGCGAGTCCATCAGCGCACAGGACTAATTCACAAAGACATGGAACGGCATCGTGTGCCATGAAATAGACCACAACCAAAAGTGCTGCAGCTGCTATAGGGGTTTGATTGTGGCTCAGCACTGATCGCACCACACTCAGCAGGTGAACTTACTATTTTCAGCCAGACTCTGTCTAGTACATTGTTGAGAGGTAAACAAAAGATGCTTGAAGAGAAGGAGCAAACAGTGGCCATCTCCATAAAGCCTCAGAGGGAAAAGACAATTTTCCTTCCTTGTGTTTCAGGTATGACAAGGACTGTTTGTTAAAGCAGTCTGATGTATATTTTCACATTGCAACATGAAATGACTAATGAGTGGTGAGAAAGGGATTAAGCTCATAGTAATAAAGCTACAAATAAGTATTGCCCGACTCTGTAGTTCCCCTAGATCTCTAAATCCACTGTTTTGGTTTTACAGCCCGCAGCATTACTGTTTCGGTTCACCGCTGTGCCTCTCGTTGTGGTCACTGCCAGCTGCTCCAGACAGCTGTTAAAATCTGCTGTACGTCGTTTACCAAGCACCAGAAAGCTGACAGAATTATCAACTCAGCGAACTCGAAGGAGACGCGGGGAAACAGAACGGACGGACAGAAAACTGATAAACGCAGGCGAAGGAAAAGGGCGATGGAAGTGACAAGCAAAACACGACAAATGAGGGGAGAGCTACAGGATAAAACAGGAAATAATCAAACCCAGACTAAAAATGTCTTCAGTAACACATTTTGCTGAGCTGATTTTGTAGCGCAAGAGAGAGTCATCAGACGAGCGGTCCAGCTGCAGTCGGGTGCAGCCAGCGAGTGTTTACATGCTTGTCGGAGGGTGTGGCCTGTTTACAGTGTGTCAGGCGTGCAGAGCAGGGCATCGCGTGGCCTCGTGTCCAGTGACGACCCTGTGGACACAGATATACAGCTTGACTATTCGCCAACGGACCAGAGACACAAAGGTCCGGAGGTGATAATGTGTCAGTGTGTGGTTACAGCTTGCTTCTGCTTCTGCTGAGTAGCAGAAGCCTCAGTCACCGCTGGTGCAACCTTTATCCCTTTGAAGAAGTTTCACAGAGAGAAGTGCTCCCTTTTTTCTGGGAACGTGTTTTTCTCCCTCGCAGACGAAACATTCACACCTGGAAGCCGTCCAGCACGACCACATCTGATCCGTTGGCCACTGAGCAGTTTGGGGAGTCAGGGCCTTGCTCAATGGCCCCCTCAGCGGGGGTAATGCAGCAGAGCGTCACTTTCTGATGTACAACTTTATATTCGTTGAAAAGAAAACCTCATAATGCCAAGCTCTCTCAGGCTGACCATTTCTGATCTCAATCTTATCATTCTGCTCTCCTCCTCCTCCTCCTCCTCCTCCTCATACCACATCTTATCCTTGAGGTTTTCAGTATGTTATCATTCTTACAGCACCTTACATCCCCCCCATCTCTTCCTGGAAGCCTATCACGCTGCTATTCTCCTCCCTTATTCCTCTCTCCACTCCCCACTCTTCCCCCTCTCTCATCGCCCTCCCTCGCATTTCTAAACACCGTCCACTTTAATGGAATGGACTTTAGTGGCGTACCATGCAGCTCGGGATGATGATTGGTCTGACCTTGTCTAAGATGGCGGCGATCTGTCAAAAGCAGCACCACTCGGTGTTTCCGTATGGCTTCACTTAAAGGGAACATCAGAAGCTAATCTTCTGAGCACTGATAAGACTATCTGAAACAAACACTCCAATGAACGAAGCGCGCCTCCTGCTAAAGCACCGTTCAGCCCGAAATCTGTTTTTGACACGTGGCTGCCCGGTGTTCTAGCAAACACTGGCTCACAATCAGCCTCTTAAAATTCTCTTGTTGAGAACGGCAGGAGCAGTGTGTAGTAAAACAAAAAGAAGCAAGAGCAAAATAAGTGTTATCCATGGACTTGAGAGGAAAAGTCCACTGCCGCGTACCTCTGCGGTCAGAATCAGCCTCCTTGGCCTCGGGATCAGTTGTTAAGCTTGTTTCGCTGACTGCACTCGGCTCAGTGAACTGTCAGCGGACCTACATTTGTAATTTTGTCTCATGTACTTTCCTCCTGACCTCTAAGCGTGCATTTGAGGACTGATAAAACTGGGCTACAAAGGAAAACAGCACAGATAATTGCTGTGTATCTAGCAAAATTTGCTCGGAATAACTGAGTGGCAATCGTGTCTGAGCTGAACACTCTCGCATCTCCTCTGCTCCGGCCTCACGTTGAGTTCGCGCTGACCTTGACCCGCGGTGGGAAAGAAGCCACACGCTGACAAAGATACGGTTTACGTAACTGACGTGTTTGAGGTCGCCTTCAATAAAACGGAGCAAGACTACTTGATACGGGAGGAGCGCTGTAAACATGTGTTGCTCAGAATCACATAGACGTTTCTGTAAATCGAGATTTCTGGTTCAAAATGTTGTGGAACGTCACAACTCTCTGCCTATGGCGAAGGACAAACACTGGAGGTGTTTTTCATCCTGTCATTATAAGGAGCAGCTGGCACAAGACTCAGCCTCAAATATCAACCTCGTCTCGAAAAACTGGCTGCAGATAAGCACATAGAGAACAGCATAGAATAGAATAGAATAGAATAGAATAGAATAGAATAGAATAGAATAGAATAGCCTTTATTGTCATTGTAGTGTGGAGGTACAACAAAATTTAGGGTGCTCCCAAAGAGCCACCATGCATCACAAAAAGCAAACATATACACATAGATGTAGCAAACATCCATACTATATAGTAAAAAACTGAATGCTCATCAAGCATTTTAAAAAACAGACGTCCACAAAGTGCTTGACAAAAGGATCAAACGAAAGCAGACTGAGAGAAAAATAAGAAGGTTGGCGAAAAAGGAGCAAGACAATAAATATGGGTTAGACTAAAAGGTGTAAAGTGAGTTTTTAGACAGATAAATTAACAACAACATGAACATGTGACTGGGTTTAAACCAAACAGAACAATGACACTTCATTCTTGTTTTATATAATGACTTGGCGGTGCTCCATGGATCACCTGGTAGAGCATGCACACCATTTACTAAGGCCAAGTCCTTACTGCAAGTGGACCAGCTGGTTCAGTTTCAGCCCAGGCCCTTTGCCACATGTCATTCCCTCCCTCTCTCTTTCTCTGTCTCTCTCTCTTTCTCTCCCATTTCCATCATCATCATTCTTTGGGCAAAAAGCCTTAAAAAAAAAAAAGATTTAAAAAACGATTTGGCAATCTATCTACAGGGCTGGAGGAGATTTCCATGTGGTAAACCATGTCAGTCAGTTGTATGAGACAGGTGGACACGACTGGGGTAGGTCAGTTGTCAACAGGAGGATGTAGATTTAATCTTTTCTACAAATCTCGTCACATTCCTTCGAGGAGACAGATGGAGCAGGCAACTATATATCACACATTTTAAAGCCAGCGATTATGGGACCTGCAGGGAGCATAACAAACAGACACTGGAGTCTTCAACCAGCAGAACTGTTGGCCAACTGTCGTGCCGGCCGTCGTGAACAGTGAGAATAGGGCGGTTTCACGGCAAATCCCTCTTGCCCATCTCTCCAGCCGTTAGAAGTAGTAGAATCGCCTCTGAATATTTTGCAACATAAAGCTGGGACCGGTAAATTATTCTAGAAGCACTATATCAAGGTTCATGTTTAATTTGTAGGAATTCTCTGAACAATCTCAACAGCAATCAATAAATCAAATGCTCTGACAAATAAAAAGAACATATCCAGTTTCTGGATCAGACCTCTGATAAGCCCATCCAATCGTCTCATGTATCTCTTATAAAAAGACTGTACCAGGCTACCTGTCTCTCTACTTACCTGCCTCCCTGCACGCACTCTGTACTCTGCACACGACTCTTCAGCGAGGCATGGCGGGTGTATTGCTAAAGCTAATAGCAAGCTAGTCCCATAAGAATGGAGGGGAAATTGGAGGCAAACTTTCCCAAATCTAACAGGCTAGCTGAATAGTGGTTAGTTCAAACTATAAATACAAATATAGACTATAGACAAGTTTACAGTAAGCATGTGGCAACATGTTCTGCACTCACTGTGGTTCTCCCGCCTGCGTGGGTGAACACAAGCTCAGGTTTTGGCAACAAACGTTGATGAAAACAAATTTCATCTGTCGGAGTCAATTCGTTTAAGATTATGGAAAGATTGGGATTTGACTGTATGATAATAAAAAACACAACATCCCATTTTAAACTCACGCCGAGTGTCACAACAAAAGAGACAATTCATACCAGCGCACACAAATCCTACAGTTCAAATTTCACTGCTGCGATACTTGGGCATTATTGCTTGAGCAATCATTCAGGAGGAGAATAAGGAAGGCCTCCCCCTTGTTGCCACAAATAATGGCCATTGTCCTTATATGAGGTTAATAGAAAAACAGAGCAGCGCTGGTCCACTCACATCTCCCTGGTTAAATATGAACAAATGTGAGCACAGGGGGGTGAGCGTTATTAAAAACGATCAGTCAGTCAGATTGCAGCTCACGCTCTTACCGCACTGCTGCCAGCCTAAAGCCGTACGTGTCTCCACGGAGCCCCTGATATTGAATAAAGACATGCCACACTCACAGAAAATAGCTACGCTTTAATATGCAGCAACAGTAGAAACTTTCCTCTGCCCCGAAGGCATTAGATTTGAGCGTGCCATATCGTGTAGTTTGATGGCCTGGTCTACATGGAAACAGCGTCAGACCGAGATGTGAGGAGGCTAATTAATGTTGTTTGTTTGGTAAAATGAATATCTAACTGAGATCACATTGATTCCCAAATTCTAACCAAAGGGATTCCTATTGATTAAATCTGTCTGAGCATTTTAAGAACCAAAATGATCTTTGTTTGACTAAACTGAACCACACACTGGATGTGAACCCTTCGAAATCTGGTGTCACAGGACTGTACTCTGTACCTGTAGGTAAAGTGCAGGCAAGAGTACATGAGTTTATACTACAGGACTATTTCATAAACTACTGTGGTATTGTGTTGTAGCAGCGAACCTGTAGAGCAAATAAGGAGAGTGTTGCCAGAAATAAAATAGACCAATATGAGCCTGGAGTCAGACCAATCATCATAAAAATAGCCCAATTTTGGTTTTCATTTTGGAGAAGGTTTTTTTTTTTTTCCTCATCCGTATAATTTGATCTGGGATAGAGTCTCCCTGTTGTGTTATGTAGCTGAAAGACTGTAAGTAAAGCTTTGGATCCCACGACTCAGTTCCAGTCTTTTGCTTAATTAGTATAGAATCCGAACTAATTAAGTTTATATAGAGTGTAGTGAGCATTTAAAGGTTAATGATCAATTGCTGGTGAATTTATTGTCTTATAAGTTACTACAAGTAACTTCCTTCCTCAACTTTCTCACACATTATTTTTAAGAATGGTTAGGTGCTGCTCTGGACTACTTTATACCCACTGACATGTCTGTGCTGGTGATACCTAACAAGGCACGAGTGTATCTGAGTTTTAAGGAATTCAGATGTTTTGATAACTCCCTGCTATCTGTGTGGAGTGTTCTACTGAAGCTCACAGGAGAAACTTCACCCAGACCCAAATGTTTGAAATGTCATTGGCTTTAATTATTCTGATTTTGCAATGCTTAGCATTCAGTCGTTTGGAGCGGTGGTCTTGCCCAGTGTCACATGTCTTAATGGCCCCAGCCCGAGCTCTCTAAGAAGATGAGGAAAAACTCCCAAAGATCCCAAACAGGAAATGGAGGAAATCTCGAGAGAGGCGATTCAAACAGAGATCCCCGTCCAGGGACGGCTGGGTGTCTCCACTTGACTTGACTTTATTATCAGGTGGGTTTCATTCTGCAGATTGTTATTAACATTTTCAGCTCATGAATGCTGGCGGGTGCGGCGGAGCACCTGGTGAAAACCCATACGGAAACCCGGAGAACGTGGTCTCTTCACTCGGGTGACCCAGTCAGAAGCATGACTCCATTGTGACATCCAGGCGTCATTTGTTAATTTTCCTTTTGAACCACTGAGTGAATCTTTTCCATGATGATATCTCTTGTTCTGATGACTTCACTTGACGCTCTGCTGCAGCGCGCCAGCGTTTCTCTTGTAGACCTCCAAACATTATTTGCACGTCCTCTAAAATCACAGCAGCGATTTCCTCTTCTTCTGCGAGCCTCTGACAGAATGCACTTGGAACTATTTCTCTGCTTCAGTGCTTTAGATTAGTTTTTACAATTGAAAAGCAAATGATTTTACAAAGTAAAGGAAATGGTCTACTAAAATGTGTTGCTTAATTGATATTTACAAAAGCAGAACTTCTCTTGCACAAGATTAAAAGTAATCTCATTAGACAATGTCCACTTTAAACCATTGAAATCTTTGCTGGGAACAATTTACACCTCCAGAAAAAAAAAATAAAAAAATCAGAGCTAGATGATCTCTGCCCTTGTGATTTAGAGGAGTTTCCTCCTGGTTTGTATCTTATTTAGTCTTTAGTCTTTTGTTTTGACAGCGTTGTTGCCTGGATTAAAGCTCTTATGTGTTTTTTTTTTGTTTTTTACTTGACTGTCATGTCTGCATTTGGGTCCTCATCTTTTTGCAACCCATTAGACTGGACGTGACAAATAAACAGCAGGAGTGTGTAAAACACTCCGATGTTAATACATGTCAGATTGAGGCAGCAGTAAAGCCAGTGTTATCATTTCACAGACTTTCACAGAGACTTCCTTTTCTAAACCGTTTCTAACAGCATTTATTCTGCTCTTGGAGGCAGGGAGGGCGCTCTGTCAGCAGGTGAACGCAGAACCTTTCTCACGTAACCAAAAGTAAGTTCTCACTCCAACTGAACACTTATAGAAGGCTCAGAAGAAGCAGCTCTTTTAATGCTCAGAGAAATGTATTTTATCTTTTTAATGCCAAAGTCTTGCCGGTGTGTATGGCGGTACAGGGCCGGACTGTGTGAAGGACTGTTTCTTCCTGGTTAACCCCATCTCTATAAGTGGCCCAGCGTCACGACACAAAGTGCACTCGGCTACAGTGGGGAGTCTGCGCGCCACGCGGCAGCTGAGGGCACTGTGGAAAATCTCCATGTCACAGGCGTCAGACCACTCATCTGTCATCACGCTGTAGTACTCAACGTTACAGGAGGCGGCGAATCTCTACGAGATTGCTGGCACAAACTTGGTACAGACGTTTGGTCTCAAGAGGTTGACATTTATGTACTCACTGCAAAGACGCGGCCTGCATATACCACGATGCCAACTTTACTGCGCCGGCTGTTCATGGGGGCGATCACAGTCTACTGGTTGGTTTCTTGGCTGTAATATTCACAGGTTTCCAGGAACTCAGTCCCATTGAACCCTCCACAAATGTAGATCTAGGAAGAAAGAGAGGGGCATCAAGTTATTTAGCACTACTCAATGCACGGCTTTGTTTCTCATGTTAACGCAAATGATACAGGAATGTTTTTACACCATTGTGAGATAACAAGTGAATTACAGTTGAGACCCAGCGTCTAGTCACAAATCTAATAGTCCGGCTGAAAAATAAATTGCGGCTGATCTGATGTCATTGCTGCTGTTGGCTGATAAATAATATAAATTGCAGCACAGAAAGGCAAGAGCTGTTGAGGTGATTTGGAACTGGGTCACCATTACATTTTTTGTAGGCGATCACTTCGGAGTTCAGCTCTCTTAATCTGCCACTGTTAGCAGCAGATGTCTGTGAATGCACCGTCTGTCCCATCTAAAGACTGAACTGCTGACCCCAGCCCAGACTCGCATAACAAATCAAATGATTTTAAGAGTTTATGGTGTGAGGGAACGTTTAACAAACTTTGCAAACAAACTATGACAAATTCTAAATCATTCATGAATTCTTGTAAATTCGGTATTACATGCTTGTATAATGTGTCTTCTGCTTATGCATATGCTTGTACTTGCCAGTCTGGCAGCTGTTTCAACAGTTTTTATTCACATTAAATTTGTGAAAAGGAGACATCATTTATTGACGGTAAACGTGTGAAGTTTACCAATACAAGCAGCTGCTTTGACGCCCCTGAAGAAAGTCCACGGACTCCCTTAAAAAAATGTGTATGTTGCTGAGTTGGGAGAAACTTTGTCTGCATCAAGGCCGTCTCGGTAATTCGTCAAATGTCTTACATGAAGATTTTTCTTTATTTGTATAGAAAACTTTGTCTCTGGTTGTGAACTGAAGAGTTTTGATCTGTCTGCCTCTGATCGCTCACTCAGGATGGATGTTAATAGCAGGTCTGAACAGTCAAAGCCACCGACACAGTAGACATACGTCGAGGATGCAGTGCCGTGATGGGCACTAGGGCGCTCCTTAATGTTTGTCAGCTTGATCCAGAGGTCAGCGCAGATCACTTTAACCATCTGAAAGCTCTCAGCATTGCTATTCACCAGCTCACTGGATATCACAGTTGTCCCCAGGTGATCCTGACACATCAAGGCCAGCTGAGCCTACATGGAGAAAACTAGAGAAAATCTTTGAATTGAACTGCAGCGGCTTCACTTTTCCTACCCAGAAACACTGCTCACTTTGTGTACAGTCTGTGGTCTAACATGACTTCAAGCTTACAGCCCTCAGTTTGTTTTTAGTGGAGCAACAGGTTTGAAAGCACCCAGGTGATCTTACAATACTGATTTTTTCTGCTTTCAGCTAAATCCAAGCTAAAGCTAGTGACAGAACTTACCAAAGAAAAGAGGACAAGGAGGTGTCCTTTTCCTTCTTCCAGTCTGTGGGCAGTGTAGTGAAGGATGGCCTCTCACACAGTACTCTCCTTTCTCACATTGATGTCGTCTCTCTTTTGGATGTCAGTGGGTTCCCGCACAGTGACATTCTGAAACTCTACACTGGAAACAACCTCCTGAAAGCGATCAAGGATAAACCGGTAGGCCTTTCTCTGCAGCTCAAAGCGAGAGCAGACATGTGCTGATGGACATTGGTCTTTTTCTTCTTTTTTTTTAGCCACACCCATGATATTTTTCTCTTTTTTTGTTTTGTTTTGTATCAGCTGTTTCAAGTGTGCATAATAACTTCCATTTATTACACATTATTGAGAGTCTTCACTCAGATAAACACACGTTCACTTCGACAAGACTTGGACTGCAGAGCCTTGACAGAGTAACTTGAGTTTAGCTCTAACTGAACTGAAATGACACTTGGTTTGACGGCCATCAGTTATCAGTCAGAGCATGTCGAGCTAGCCCTCTGAACCCATGGCCCTTTCACTCAGTTCATGTGGATACAATATGGTGCTTCTCAAGAGGATGACTGGGTGAAACTGCACAAAGCCGCGTATGCCCAGTGAGAAAAACATCTTCTCTTACAGCCTATTTAAACCACTGTCTGGTCCTAAATCTCAGCCCGCAGAGCACTGATGGTTTTCTTTCCAGCCGGCCAGTTAATTGCGTTCATGTTGTGCCTAAAACAGTCCTTCATTAGTCGGCCGAAATAAAAAACCAGCAGGATCAGGACAGAGGACCACCGATACGAACGCTGACTGCCTCTCCCTCTCTTCATCTCTCCCTCACCCTGCCTTCTCCCGACCTGTAATCCAGCGATCAGTTGTCCAGGCAACAGCACTGGCTACCGTTCTGCCACGTGCACACTGCTGCCGGGTCAGGATGAAAGCGCCTGCAGGGGGGCGATGCAAATCACCCACTGCGCCCCACTGGAGAGCCCCATTGAAATCCTGGGCATAAGCCTGCCCCAAGGTTTCTCTCCCCCAGCGATGGTGCAACACCTCTGTGTGCTATTAGGGCTCCGGTGTGAAAGATCTCTGTCTTTCCCATAAATAAATCAAAGCAATCACCGAGCCGACGTTTGTTTGACTGAAAACAGATCTGGTGGCGTGTTTACAAGCGTGTTTCGATCTTATTTGCTGCTTTGTCTAATACATATTTTATCAGCACAATTATTTTCACTCCGAGGCCTGATCCACAAATCAAAACTTTACGAGCCACATTGTTACTGTTTTGAAGACAACATATTCATGCTATTCAGACTTGCACAGTGTTGCTGTGTATCAGCTGCTGGAATGATAAACACAGATAACAGGAGGAGGAGGAGGAGGAGGAGGACACGGCTGGAATGTGGAAAGTTGATTCGGTGGGAAACTACGTAGTAAAGTCAACAGACGGAATGCATACATGTACAAGTGCACATAATGCTGTACAATCATGTGCTGCGTGAACCCAAATACACACACATATCGCACATGCGGTCTTACGCGGCACCAGGAACACTCACTGGGCTCGCTGTTGTTGAGGAATTAGCTCATAACCTTGTGCACCGCGGCTCCCAGGCTCCTCCATAATCTCTCCCGCAAACTTTGTGTGAACTCTGGTGCACATAATACCTTCATTCAGGAGTCAATGGCATGTGGAACAATGGCACAAAGCAGAGAATCTGAAATGTTGTTTTTTTGGGGGGGGCAAAAACTGCCAAATAAACGTTCGGTGCTTGGAAGATTTTCTTTCTATCTATGAATATCTAATACTGTGGCCGGGGAGAAGCCTCTCTGCGTGTGGACGGTCTCAAGACAGGTGCATGTGTGAGGTAAATGTACAGTATAAATGCACAGAATGGGGACCACATAGTAGCAGTAGCAAACTGTTAGTGTGATAACCAAGTGTACCGCTTTAACACAACTCAAAATGTCAAAGTTGTGTCTGATTTGACATTAAGATGGATGACATTATACATGCTTTAAAGCACAACTGCAGACAGGAAGGAGTTCCAACTTTAAACGCATTGTTATTCACAGATAGAATCAATGGAAAGAGTTATGGTTGTTATAACACACAGGATTGGGGGGACTTTAAAAAACAATTCTGATACAGAATTCAATCAGGCCTAATCCAGTATCAAATAAAACGTGATGAAATCCGCTGGACTCAGATTGCTAATTGGGTCTGCATCAAAATGTTGCCCACTCGCAGATACCAGACACCTAAATATGCCTTATTTCTACCATCAGGATCCCTGTTGTATTCCTCAGGAAGTGAACAAAAATGCTGAAAAATACCTGGCAATATTAAAGAGAAAAGATTTCCTGAATCTGTCCCTTTCTTCCAGATATGCACCGAAAGTCAATATGGTCTATTCTGGGCCGAGACCCATCCTCCATCTAGCCTTAATGGAAATCCATTCAGTGGTTTTTGTGTAACCAGCATCACCGACTAACTAGTAGTGATAACAGTGGTAGTAGTAGCAGTATAGGTTAGCTAGGTAACGATAGTTGATTTAACCTCAGCAAATATAATCGTATGATAATTCTAATTGTGAATAAATGTAGGTGAATCAACATGACAGGGTCGCATCCGTTTGGTCAGTGCCCTCCACTGGCAGCTTTCCTGCTGAGAAAAGACACTCGTCGGGGAAACGAAAGTCTTCTTTTCTCACAGGGTCTCTACTGTGCCGGCTTCTTTCCTCAGTCATTTGTCTTTCATTTCATTTCATTGTCAGCCTCTCCCCATAGTGGCTGTCTGTGTAAAGCATTCTGCTCCTCTATCGGAGTCCTGTGATCACAAGGACCGCTGCTTTTGGTTGTCAAACATAAACAGATGCATAGTGCCTGATAGAACTTACGCGCCATAGTCAACAAACAAGCGAGTACGTTGCATTCTCCACTCGGGGGGTGTTTAGAGTCTATTTCGTTCCAACAGAGTGGTAGGGGAAAAAAAACAACACAACATCTGTCAGAGGATGATGGCTGAAATTACAGTCGTGCAGTTTAATGAGAAGTGGAGACATAATTTGGCAATTTTCTATTCAACGAGCTGGTCTCACAGACGAGCAACATAAGTGTTTTTATCTGCTTATGCGCAGGAATACACCATGGCGCTTGTGTATCAGCCGTACGAGAAGGTAGAGTGAGCGTTTGGAAGTCTCTGCAGCCCAAAGAACATGCAAATAGACTAAATCCTTTAGCGAGTCTACGCTGGTATATAATAGTTTCAACATCACAGGATTGAAGACAAACTCGGTGTCACTCTGAAATGAACCGGATCCGCTCAGCTCCCTCGGCGACTCCTCCCCAGGTGACGGCCTTCTCGGCAGAGTGGGATCTGACACCTGTATCAGGGTTCACACTCTCCGCAAACACTGCTCGCGCGGATTTTGATTAGTGTCACTTTAGGAAGACTTCTCTCTCCCCCCACTGTTCTGCCCATAAACGCTCAACCCGACCTCCAGCGGCACCGACAGCCGTCCGAGGTAATCCCGCGGCCTTCGCACAAGAGCGAAGAAAACGGCGCAGCGGAAAAATCCGCCGGGAGAGAGTGACTGTTGGAAAATTCTCACTGACTTCCTTTTCTTCTTTATCTTTGTGACAGCGGGGTCGGGAGAAGGGGACGAGGGAGAGAAAAGAGAGAGGGTGGCGTGGCGTGCTGGCCCCTGCGTGTTAGGCGGAGGCTGTGATCATAACTGGCAGTGGAGAGACAGCAGCGAGGGGAAAGGGACGGCGGGGCTGGGGACGAGAGTTGCGATGGTAATGCACGTCACATCGATGAGGCCACACCGAGAGAAGTTGGGAATGGGGTCAGCGCCGCATCCTGTCGCCCAGTATCTCTGCTAGGGGCTCTAAGTCCAATTTTCACTGCTATCGTTTGTTTGTTCTCCAAATTCTTCTCCTCTCTCCCTATAATCTGCCTCTGCCTCGCTGTGACTATTCATCCCTCGACTTCTCCGCTCTCGATACAATGGAACACTATTCATGTGTCACCTCTGTCTGAGTCTCTCTCTTCTCCGAGTCCCTCCAAACTCTTTACGATTCCCCACCACGCTCCAGACTCTGCTCTAACTTTTTCATGTTTAAGGGAATGAAACCAGGATTAAACAAGGCCTCTTTAAAGCCTGTTTGTGCTGCACACAGTGGTATGGAATGGGGCTGTAAAGTAAACATCTGATACATGTGTTCAAAGGTGTAACAGCACTACGGCCTGTGACGTCTGGGCAGCTTCAGGCGTCCTTTAACTGCCTGACAGTGACAGAGTCGAGGGTGGGGCGCCGTAAATAAACAGAAGAAGAACCAGTCCTGAATCCTGGAAATAAACCGGCATGTCTGCACGTCTGGTTGCCTAGTCTCGAAGTCAGTGGGATTTTTGGTTCAACACCTTAAATAAGGTTTGTGGTTCAAGTATTTCAATGTTTTGGATTAACAGCCTAAGCAAGAATCACCACCTTGCATGGGTTGGTGCGTCTGCCAAGCTGCTGTTCCTGAGCCATGGCGTAGAATAATGGCCAGAACATTTTTCGGGGAATATTATGATGTCACAGTGAAGTTGGCCTTTGACCTCTTGAATACAAATTGTCATTACTGCATCATTTTCTCCTGTTGGACATTTCCATCTTTTGTTTCATGATAATGATATGAACTGCTGAGTAACGGCTGAAGAATGTGTTTTGTGCGGTCACAGTGACCTCGACCTCAGACCACCAGAATCGAATCGGTTCATCGCGGAGTCCGAGTGGACGCTCTTGAGATGTCATGTTCACAAGAATGGGACAAACAGACGGACGGACAACAGCTTGCGAGTTCATGTGTTTCAGCATCGCAGCCTTAGTTAGCTACACTGGAATTAAAACCAAAGATGCAGAAAGTAACAAAGTACAATTTGTCAACACACTGGGATATTATGCTACTGTACACGTCATTTCCACTACATTACACAGACAGGGAGGTAAAGGTCAGCTGCCGATTAGATGATTTGCAAATGATCTTGTTTGTTTGACAAAAGCAGAGATGTTAAAAAAAAAAAAAAAGATAATAACAATAATAATTTGGTTTTAGGGGAGTTTAAGGGAGCTGTGCTGCCACCTTTTCCTGGCAAACAACAGTTTAGCGTTTTCCCCAGAGCCTTGTCATCACATTAAGGTTGCCAGACAACCAGCATTACTAGCTGTTGCCATCTCTCCCTCCTCCCAGAGTGGTATTATTTTTTTTCATCTCACTCTTGGAGAGAAATCGGATACGTGCATCTCCAAAAATGTTGAACTATTCATGAAATTCAGCTGTAACAATGCTGCAGTCATATTGTATACCACCATTCCAGGGTCAGATCTGTGTGGAGAGCGCTCTGCTGGTGATGCATCATATCAGTTTGCAAGAAAAGCCTTTGCAGAATGCAGGATTTTTAACTTGTAACTGAGTTATGTCATATGATATTTTTCCCCTAGCTTGAGAGTCTGAACACATCTTTCACACCACTGACGATCCTGTATGGCAGCCTTGTCTCCCTGCACGCACACTCTCATACCCACAGAGTGCCAGGCGGGTGGCATTAGTCTGGGTGGGCGACACCGAGGTGTCCAAAATCTCTCTGCAGCCCACTGCTCCACTGAGCTGCGCAGAGCAGCTTAGGAGAAAGAAAACAGTGGCTAATCATTACCCACACCCTCGCCCACCGCCCTTCCCTTTCCTCTTTGCTCCTTCCCACCTCCTTCCTCTCATTAAAAAAAGTCTCAGAGAGCCGGCCTGCATACTGATGCATTGTTAAGCGCTCTTAATTGAACTTGAGGATTCTTAATGTGCCATCCTTCAAATGCTTAGTCTGTGTGCTCTCGGCTGCTTAGTCCGAATTGCCCTCTGCGCCGCATTTATCTCCACCTCCTGCGCTGAACGTCCATTCAGCTTTTGGTGGATGGGAGGAAGGGCTCTGTGGCAGATTTGTAATGTGCGGGCACGGAGGAAAAAGGACACTGACTCTTTATACAACAGAGGGAACAAAAGCGTTCACTCGGTGCCAGCTGGGAGTTTCATCATGAGCCAGGAGAGAGACAGAGGGCGAAGTGGGAAAGCGCGAGAGAGAGAGAGAGAGGAAGCAGTGGGAACGAGCAAAATAAAAAAAAAAGTTATTGGACTAGATGGGGCAGGGTGACATCAATAGCATCCCAAGCAGGGCCACAAATTAGCCGGGCGAGGAGCGGCGCAGCATGGGAGCCGACAGCTGGGGCCCTGCGCGCAATGCCACCAGGGGATTAGCGGGGTTTCAGGATCTGACACAGAGGGGATGAGCGTCATGGGCAGAATAAAGAGCAACGCGGGGATTAGAGAGGTTCCCGACACTCCACCAACACTCATGAAGGGCTTAAAGGACTATAGATATCATTAATGAATGGACAGAGAGAGGGAAAGAGAGAGAAGGTTAAGGGGAGCTCTCTCTTTGCTTTTTATCGGCCTGACCACCCCCCACCCCCACCCCCCACATTGCCACTCAGGTTTTTAATGATCATACATTCCACGTACATATATTATAAGTCAATGAGAGGCGGGCCAAAGAGGCACACTGCCCATGTGTTGATCATTCAACGCACAGCGCGCCAGACAGAGATGGCGGCTGCTGATTGGTGTATGTTCAATTCATGCCACCCTCCGAATTTAGGCCTGAATTATTCATCTGCTGGTCGTGGTGAAAATGCCAAACACACATTTGAATACTTGTCCGTTCTTTGTGCGAGTGCACTGGAACAAGTGGATGGTATTCGTACGGGTGTGCGCGTGTGCGTGCTGCTCATGTAGGTATTGAATTTGGCATTCAGATGCCGCATGGCATGGGGTGATTCGAGGGGCCATAAAGCTGTGTCTTGTTTTACAAAAAGGAAATTGCTGAATTTCGCTCTCATAAACAGACCGTGCCTTCAGATAGGCACGGCCCCACCCACCTGTCTTCACAACCTCTGCGGGGATTTGGCGGCGAGATAACCTCCGCTCAACTAGCTCGCAGCTCACCAAAGACAAGACAGGCTTGTGAGGCTAATACGATTTCGGACTCAAAGTGTGCAGAATATGAGTGCGATCTGCGAACTTAAAAATACCTCCATGCAGCCTTTTTTTCCCCCCCGCGATAATGACATGGCCGGCGAGCCAACTGGGAGATCCTGGACAGGAAGGCAGGGGGAGATAAAGTCTGCCGGTTGTTTGGGAACATGGAGTTATCATCCCCCCCCCGCTCTTCCTCCTCCTCGCCTGAGCTCTGTGTGTACGTCGGCACTAATGGAGTCTTTATCATGAAAGAGTTAACTACTTATCACTGGTGCGCTGCCACAGATCAAGAGCACCACTAGATTTGCTGAAGGGGCAGAGTGCTCTTTGATGAACTTCAGTCAAAGTTTAATGAAAGCAAATCTGCGTCCAGGGCAAGGCCCCGCTGCTCGCTCCGTCTGCTGTGCATCACTCCGAATCATCCCTATGTTCCTCGGGTCCTATGTTCCCTGCTTTGCATGTGACCGGGAAACACAGGACCATTTTTTAGAAGGGTCCTATGTTCCCCACTGTTGCCAGTCGATGAACAAACCGGGGAACGGGTTAGGGGGGTTAGGGTTAGGGGAACATAGGACCCGGGGAACATAGGTACACTCCCCATCACTCTGTGGGTACAGGATAGGTGTTTGGGGGTGGTGGGTTTGTCAGGGCGTGTGTGTGTGTGTGTGTGTGTGTGTGTGTGTGTGTGTGTGTGTGTGTGTGTGTGTGTGTGTGTGTGTGAATCCACCAGAGAACAGTGGTGGTGAACAACTTTGTCACTCCCGAGCACAGAGAGCAGAAATATCTCGCGACCTGGAGCCTTGATGCCTTATTTTCTCTTCCTCTCCTTCTTTTCCTTCAAAGCGTGGATTTCCCTTCTGCACTCTCAGTGTGCCCAGGCGACTCACATCGAGGTTGTTTTGGAAATGAATCTTCTGGTGCACGACCTCCCACTGCGTGCAAGCGCAGAAGAGGCCGGCGTCCCGCTGTGTCAGAGGAGCCACACCTCGTCCTTTTGTGCAGTGTCCCGCCATTGTCCTTTATGATCCCCTGAGATCCCCAGGAAGTGTGTGCGTGTGTGTCTCCCTTCACTCTCTGTGAACAAAGAGTGTGTGACCACGCTATAATATGCCCGAGGAACAAAGAATATAGCACTCTGTATGTGAAGTGGTATTAATTTACTGTACTTGCATCCTGATTGATGTTACACAGAAGAGTCTTGTTGCAATTATTGTGCTTCTGCGCTCAGGTTGCGGCCGCAGCACACGCCGCACTCCCCTCAGTGACAGGTGACTCGGCGAGAACGTGATCCACAAGAAAACAATTCTCGTGAGTGAAACGTTGCAATAACAATGAAACGTTTTTGTTTTGTTTTTTTGTTATTGCGATGATGATGATGGTGATGATGATGGCGTGGGTGATTCTTTTTTCGCCGAAGTTTTGATTCAAAGGCCAGAATAACAAGGTGAAGAAATCTGAGAACAGCTTAATTGCTTCTTTGCTGTCAACACGCTTTGTTAAAAAAAATAAACAAATGAAACCAGGAGCTTTGTTGACGGTGAATCTCAAACTCGGATCTTAAAGTGAAGCATTAGAATGGCTTTGGAGGCAATGGTGTAGTCATTACTGCCTCCCATTTTCACATTGAGATTTTAATCATCGGCTACAGTATTTCTGATTGATGTGTGTGCGCAGGTTTGTGTGCGTGTGTGTGCGAGTTGTGTGTATACACATATAGCCCTGCACACGGGAGGGGGTGGGGGGGGGGGGTTGTAATACATCTTCGTAATTAGTCTCATAATTATAAGGCAATAAACTGCAGCACACATGGGAGACTGATCCATCTCTGGGATACTGCAATTACCCTGCTAAGATGTGTTGCTGTGACAAATCTCCAGGAGCAAAGCAAGGCGCTGCAGTGTTGGGCTCCGAACCACACGCAGAGCGCAGGCTTCACTCACGTTTGTGCCAACAGCTGTGTGCAGGATGTGCCAGTGAGCCAAAACAAAGGGTTTGAATAAGTTAATTTGGTGTGGACGCGGCGTTGGAACCAATAATTCCCCCGATTTGATTTTAAATTCCGGTCCTGTTGCCACCTCTTCCTCTGTGCATTTACTTTCCTCGGGGCTGTCTAGACTGTCCAATCCCAAATCTTCAAATGCTGATGCACGACGGCTCGTCTTCGAGTTCTCGTCAATCTGGCTGGATGTGGCGATATGACACGGCCGCTGAGTGAGTCTAAATTGGCTTTGCCTCCATTAGCTCCAACAGCGCCTCATTATCAGCAGCAAACATCTAGCCTGCAGGGCCAGGCCTCTGCTACTCTGCCACCCACTAGCTCCATATCACACACACACACACACACACACAGGGATGTTCTCGCTGTCTCTCACTCTCACACACAAATGCTGTAATACTTCCATTTCCATATCTTTGATTAAGCCAGCAGGATGTGCAGGTTGTTACTGAGCACACCTGCTTTCAGAGCGGGCACCCACAAAAGGATGATGGTATGCTCAGCGGCTGGAGATGGAACTGGATATCACAGCCTTTCCCACCGGTGGGCAGCAGGGAGTGTGCGGCGGGGTCTTGCGACGGCGACGTGACGGCGCAAATAGCGGTGTATTTTATGTGAATGAACGAATGAGCGTGAGGACAGCCCCCCCACCCCCCTCCTCCTTCGGCCCCCCTTCTCTACTTGCACAGCAGTGAAACATAAACAAGCTAATTAAACACTCAGACTACATGTGCACAGAGCAAAGGTTAGGCTTGCTTAAATTACACACACACAACTGCGCACAGGAAGTGTCGCGTGGTGTGTAACCTTTTGTAAACAATGTGCAGACCTTTTTTTTTCATTCGGCGTCGGTGGTCCCAGTCTGAGCGTGGACGTCATGCCTGCGAGACACAAACCCGCCAAACAATGGATCTGTGATTCATGCCCGGGTCTACTCTTTGATTCATACTTCAATATCAAAACTGTGTCGTAGTTGACAATGACCATTGGTCAGGTGTTACACATCAGTATTTACATCTAAGTTAGCTTCTTTTTGTGTGCGGCGCGCAGAGGCAGCACTTCCCCAAACCTCCCGCAGTCATCTCGAATCTGCAAGTCATAGGGAGGAATGAAAAAGCAAAAAGAACGCCAAAAAAAAAAAAAAAAAGCGGATGTGTACAAGCCTGAGTCATCGCGTGTCAGCTGAAAGGCGCTCAAAACAAGAGCAGCGAGAGGACGGGCAAGAAGGAAACCAAACCGAAAAAGTAATCGCGGCGGGGGGGGTGAGGAGGGAAGCGAGGATGGACGAAGGGTACGTGTTAAATGTGAAGGGCATTAGAAGACCCAGCTCTGTCCCTGACAATTAAACTGACGGTGCACAGGAGCAGCAACACGGAATTAAAATTAAAGAAGAGCAAGAAGGTTGATAAGCGCTAATTTGAGTCCCTGGGATCTGGGAGGAAGGGTTGAAAAGACATCCGCAAGGGTGGGCTCCATTAATTGTCAAAAAGAGGCTCTCTGGGGATTATGACTCCTGCTGCCAGGTGGAGCACACTCCACGCTGATGCTGACACAAAACTGTGTGGCTCTGCTGCTAGTGTGGTTTTTTTTTTTTTTTTTATGAGTGAAATACGGTTATTTATTCAGGGGTCGTACACTGTGAGGCATATGAGGGTGTAGGATTATAAAAGTCTGTCCTCAAACCTGTAGACGTAAAGTTTTTTAATGTAACACACCATTTCTCTTGTACAACAGCCAAGTTTAATAAGAGGCTGAACAGAAGGAAGAGGGAACGAGACTGGAAAATAACAAGAGATTTTTTTTTTTTTTTTTTTAAAGGCCTACAAGTGTATAATTATCCTAATTGGACAAGCTGAAATGATTTTTTTTTTTTTTTGCGATTTTCAACCTCTGGTAACCCGCGCGGTGCCAAATGCAGGGCAGGTTTTTCGGCGATGTCTCGAGATAAGATGAATGTTGATAGCTATTGAATCAGCCTGCCATAAATAATTGAAGTGACAAACAGGTCAGAGTGCTCCAAGGCAACAATTCCCAGTCACATCTCAGTTCAAGTATGAGGCTTTAATAACCGCTGTGATTTCTGTTCCCTCGCTCTCCGGTCCCGACTCTGGCCGTCTATCCCTCTCATCCCTCTCTTTCTTTTATTCATTCGCCCATCCGTCACCATCACAAAGAAACAGGGTCAGTTTGTTGAAGTTTTCCTCGGGCCTTTTTCCTGTTGTCTGGCTCTGCTTATGTAAACCGAACAGCCCCGGCTGACCGGACGCGACTAGAATAGGGCCTGATTCCACTCTGATGAGCTCCTCATCAGCGGCCATTGTCGGAGAATTTAAACTCTTCGTCTCGGCGCGACGAACAAATCAAAGATATTTTTTTGACATCTTTCTCACAAAGCTGTCTTTACTCGTGGTGTCTTGTAGCCTCACCCAGCCCGGCTAGCTACATTGGTGTTCTTGTTCCTTTTGTTATTTCCTTTGAACCGTCGTTGCGTCTTTGAACCGATCATTTCTGAGCACAGCAATTCCCCAGCTCGGGCTTTTAAGAGCGGTTTTACCTCCACAGCCTACTGCTCAGTTCTACGAAACCGCATTTGTCGGGCAAAGTGAAAGAGAGCACAAAGGAAGGAAGGGGAACATTGGTTGCCTGCCTGCATGTGTGGTCGCATACAAACTAAACTGAATAGTTGTGGAAGTGGCAGGGAGCAGCACAAACAGAGTGAAACTAGGCTGTGGGAATGTTGCTCTGAGAAAGGAGAGCAGCCACCGAGCGGGGTGGGAGTGGACTTTGCCGTCGCGCGGCTGGAAAAACAAACGGTCATCCCGCGTCGGGACGAGAAAGAATCACAGAACAGCGCCGGGCCGAAGCCAACAGTAAACACAGTCCAGTCCAAGTCCAACTGGTGGGGGTCCACTATGAATTATTAACCCAGTGCAAGTAGGCGAAGCCCGAAGCCTCAGTGAAATGAGAAAAAAACAGAGCTGTCCGCGTTGCAGGCGCTGCGGATCAATACCTGTTAATGAATGCAGTGTAGCTAATTTCGGAGGTACATTCTGGAGCTTCATTAAGCTCTCCAAACACAGGCATAAACACGACCCAGGCTGGTGGGCAGGGAAAATGGCCTGACAAACAAACGAAACCCCACCCAGCCCCTGTGGCCTACTGCAGATGTTTTTGTAAATGAGGAAACAAATCAACCCTTTTTTTTTTTTTTCTGATTTACTGTTAACATGACCTGAGAGTGGCCCGGTTTCATATTGCAAACTTTCATTTAAAACTCTTCCAAAAACAAATTGAGACACTCTACATGGCACCACTAATCGAGGGCTGGTGTAATCTCAGTCATCTGATCTCCTAGCTTATCTTCCAAGTGCACTCTCCCCCCCCCCACCAGCCATTCATACATCCCATTCTTTACTGGTTAAAGTGAAATCCCATCGATTGGCAAAAAAAAAACCCAAAAAACTCAGCGGTTCAGAGATGTTGTCAGAGTGGGAGAAAGTAGCAAAAAGCTGGCAATCTAATAAAAAAAGACCCTGAGGTGAGATTCATGTTTTAAATAGTCAAGCACGTAACCTGAAATTGTCAAACGTCGTCAAACTATCCGTCTTCGAGCTACACTGGCGTTTGTCCCACATGGATAACATCTCGCGGTGGCTTGAGGCCACGTCTAAAATACACTCCCACTTCCTGCAGGCCTGTCAGATACAATCTCCTCATGAGCACGCTCATCTGAAGTTCAGACATGTTTGTGCGGGGGAGGAAGTTTTCCTGCAGATAATGACATTTTGTAAACATGGGGTTGGTTTGATTTGAGCTCTGGCTTGTCCCCAACTTCTGCAATGTTGCCAGTTTTTGCCGGAGGGGTGCTGGCTTTCCTCCAGTCCTCCACGGGAAACGTGACAGACTGCGTGGCCAAAAGGGCTGCGATGAGCGAGGTAATGTGTCAAACCGAAAGCTTCCCCTGGTTTCACGCGTTTAGCATCTTGTTAAAGGGCGGTATTGAAACAGGTCACTCTCACCAGTCACACTTAAGTGGTTACAGATCACACTGGAGGCCTTTTACTGAAGTCATCTGAGCTTCATCGGGGATCCACGATGGCTCGGCTGTCTTGTGCCATCGGCCTGAATGTAAATTGATGTAATTTCTGTGTAGAAAAGCTAAATTAAAGACACCCTGAGGATTTTCTTTTCCTACAATTAGGAGCACTGTGGAGCAATGTTTTTTAGTGACTGACGTGTTTATTTACACCATGCATGTAGTCAGTTTCACACTGTCCTGCTGACTAGGAACCAATGGCGATACCGAGCGAAGAAGCGCCACATTGTGTCAATAAAAGAAATTTTAAAAGGTGCAATATGTCAGAATCGGCCACCTGTTGAATTGGAATAGGGGGCAGAGCATCACTGGAGTAGTGCAGGAGCTGGTTGTCCGGACTGGGAGCACCAGCACAGGGACTTTGGATCGGGATGGTCCAAGGCTAGCTGGTTAGCACGCCAAGTTCAACAAATATCCCTGTGACGCAACATCCAAAATGTCATTCCCTTCACATTCTGTTGATTGTTTCATGCAACTTTTGAATGTTTTTAACTAAAATTCTAACATATTACACCTTGAAATAATTTCATAGTCTTTAATGAGGAAGACAGTGTGTTCAGCATGTTCGCTGGATGTATTTTGGGAATAAATTAAAGGTACAAAAAACATTAAAACTTGAAATCAACAAACAGCAGAAAAATATAAGAATATTCAGACCAGTTCTGCTGATGGCTGTCCATTTCCACAGTGCATGGCGCACTGTTATGTACACAGAGATCACAGAAAACCCACACACTTGTACAGAGGAAATCAAACTGGCCATAGTATTGTGATGCAATTGTAACTGTTTGTAGCTTTGTCACGCATGATGAGAAATGCGAGCCAATATTCACAATTACACAACTCTACTGACAGCTGCTTTAACATCATGTGCTTCGCCCCCGACTCTGAATTCTGTTGGCGCCACGAAAATATGACTGATCATCATAAATATGCATCACTCACTCACACACACACACACACACACACGCACACACACACACACAATTTATATTTCATCACTGTGGCAGACCACAGAGGATTGAAGAAATGCTAATATGTCCGGCAGCTTTCTTATTTGGTGCCGGTGCTGATGATGATCCTGCTTTTGGGTCCAGTGGGACCTTACCTGCAGCTAAATGACTACAGCATTATCTTCATGCAAATATTACCAGAGGAAAACAAACCGGCGAGGTAGCTCATCTTCTGACTGGCTATGGGGGAGTCATCAGCTTCCTCTGAAATGCAGACGGAAAAAAAAAACAAAAAAAAAACCCAACAACACACACACAAGATGTCTAGCAGTTCAAAACAACCTCAGAGTCAGTTGTAATTTCCGTTGCAGCCTCAGTATGTGAAGGTACTGTAAAGTGACTCACAGGCTTTTATTGTTTGGGACACTGGCATTTAGATGTGTCACAGGTCTCTCAGCTTTTGGATCCATTTCCTGTTCTATTCTTATTTATAGTTGACTCTTGCCGCCCGTTTCTCCATCACAATTTCAGTCTCATCAAAATCACATCGCCTTTTAATTCTATCCCATGCATGTTTTCATCACGTCTCACGCTGCATCTTTATAGAAAATACACTGGAATGACATTCAGATTGAGCCCGTTTGCGAGTGCGCGCAAACAAAAACGGCACCTTTCGCCAAAATGCTATGTATGTTGCAATTCCAAATGTGAGAGGAGAACGTTCTTAGCCTGCGGGCGACAGCTTTCCAAAGTGACTTATCTTTAGTGGGCAGAGGTGTAAACAAAGCAGAAATGGCCGGCACAGTTGGAACACCACTCAACACAGCTGATGTTTTAAGTAGTTTCAGGAGAGCTGCCGCCGCACTGAAGCCAATATTGAGATCAAAACCGGCAGCATTAGCAGCTTTAACTGTAGGGCAGCCAGCACTTTTCATCAGACAACAAACAAAAAGCTGGGACCTTACAGGGGCAACAGGTAGAGCCGCGGCTCCTCCGGGGTGAAATGGGTTTGTAGCTGCTTTCAAACACTGTGCAGCGCAAAACAATGCAGAGGCTTGGTAAGAATGCAGAATAACATCTCTTACTACTTTTCCTGAGATTCTTCAGTTAAAAGAAAAAAAAAATTACCCTTTACTGTTCAAATATATATTTATTTCCTTATTCCGTCATACAAACATCTTTTTTTTCTTTTCTTCTCCAAAAAAATAAAACTGTTTAAACGGATGAATCAATACAAGTGCACTGCCATAGCCGTGAACAGCGTCCACAAGGTAGTCAGAGAGTGGGCAAAGCTTTGTGGTGATGGGATATAGAGCAACAGAAACGGGGGGGGGGGGGGGGGGGTGTTAAAGGTTGGCACACAACAACAGCAACAAGTCGTCTCTCTTCCACTCTGTATTGATCTCCAGCACCTGAGTTGTACGAGGAGCGGGCGCTTTCAGCACTCTCGACAGGTACAAGTACATTGGAGAGGTTTTGCTCCTCTGTGCAAAAGATTCATTGGATTAGAAAAAAAAAAAAAAAAAGATAATTATGGGCAATTAAATTCTGACTTCATCCCCAAATGATTAGACTGCAGGTGCAGCTCCGATGCAAATGTATCCGTCAAAACAAGTCACTTCACCTCAGGTTGGTTGTGTGGAAACAGTTTTTTTTTTCCTTAGAAAGAGGAGAGGAAATCACCCAGTGTGCAATTCTCACTTGATTCTGAGGCAAATCAACTTGTGGTAATTTAGTTTGAACCCTTGGGAGCTGCTTTGCTAATTCACCCAGACACACCAGTGTCACCCCAGATGTCAGGGCTTTTCCTCTCATTTTGGAGCGAAAAAAAAAAAGGATTTTTTTTCTTCGGGTGAATTTTAACTCCCTCTGAAGATACACTTTTGTTTGCAGAGTGGCACATGTGCACAGGCCCACAGCTAAGCTCTGACAGGAGAGATACACTCTCCCTCAACACACGCTCTGTTCTTCAACAAGAAAAAGAAAAAGAGGCCATTTTCCACTTAACATCTTTTTCTGTGCCAGACGACCAGAGAATGCACAATCAGTTGACAAAATGATCCTCTTTGATTTCGTGTGTTGCGTTCAGGTGGTTGGCCAGCTCTTGCATCACGGCATCTTTGCCAATCTGATCGTTCCTCCTCTTTTCCATGATCACATCCTCCAGGCTCTGAAACTCCAGGACGTGACTCTTCTTCTCCGAGAAGAGCAATTTTAACCTGTACGGCTGCTTTCCTATCCGGATCTCCCCGCCGATTTTGAACTCCCGCTTGCCAAAGCGGCACCAAGCGGCGAAGCACTCCGAGTTCCTCCAGTACAGCTCTCTGTCCCTCGACCCGACGTGGTCCAGGGCGTTGCGCACAATCACCTCCGGCGGGAGCGCACGGTACCTGTAGAGGCCGTTCACTATCCTGCCCTTTTTGCCCTGGCTCACGTCGGTGAGAAAGTTGTTCTTTATCTCAGCCCTGTGCAGGTGCACCACCTGGAAGTCCCCGACATACACGGCCCAGTGCGGGTACTGTCCCGTGGCCACAAACTCCAGCAGGTCTCCGGGTCTGCACTTGTTCAGGAGGCTCTCGGCGGACTGCGTGGCGGCCCCGGTGCTCCTCTCGTAAACACACTCGTCTCGGTAGTGGATCGCGCAGTCCAGCTCGTCCTGCGGGTCGAAGGGCTTCTCATCGTGACTCACCGCGTTGTTGACGGACGAGAAGTGGCCCAAATTGTCGTCCTGGTCGTCGTCGCCGTCGTCGTTGGAGAAGATGTAAGAGACGCCGATCCGGGGCCCGTCGTCGTCCGGGTCGAACCCATTTGGGTCCGACGTTGGCACCTCTGCGTAATTCAAATGCGTCAGCTTCTCCACCTGGTTCCCCATAAAGGTGAAAGGTGGATGGAGGATAAGGCTGAGCACACAAACAGGATCCACCTGTTCTTGGCGCACTCGCTTCGCCGGGAGGAGGCGCGGGGGCTGCGCGGCGTCTGAACTAAATCCAAAGCGGCGAAGACGGGCACCAGTAATCCATGTCCAGCTGTGCGTCCTCCAGAGATGAGCGCCACCTGCGCCGACCTGTGCGGAGATAAGCACAAGACAGCAGCTTAAACGGCGAAGTCAGGAGGCGATCTGATCTGCGAGTCAAACTATTACGCGCAGTTTACATTCCCAACAGGTGTGTCAGGTCGCACCTGTTGGCTCAGTTTACTCTCCATAAAATTTTTTTAAAAAACCCTCTGTCATGTCCACTTTTTAAGCCGCCTCAGCCTCTGACGCATCACCTACACTCCCTCCGTCATGTTAGCCTCACTCGGCCCTTCTCCACAACAACTCCGGCCCATTTTCTTCAGCTTAATCCACAGTAAAAACTCTTTGACGGACTCACCTGCAGTTCAGCTCCTGGCAGCAGCTCTCTCTCTCTCACACACACACACATACACACACTCACACACAAACACACACACGCACACACTCATTCACACACCCACTCCTGTTGTCACATCAGTAGAAACGAGCAGGAGTGTCTGGCACGCTGCTGCTCCTGCCTGTTAGGTGAGCTGCGTGCGGCTTCGCTCTGCTCCACAGACAGTCTGTAGTATGAGCCGCTGTGCTGGCTGTGGCAGCGAAACTCAGCCAGGATCCAGCAAGAGCGCGGGGAGGTGTTGTCTTTTAAAGCGACAGTGCGCCTTTTTCTTTCTTTCTTTCTTTCTTTCTTTTTTTTTTTTGTCTCCTTCACACATCCCGTCTCCACTTCACTTCAAATAAGTAGAGGGGAAAAAAATTAGCAGGGGTGTTTCAGCGTAAGTTTATTTCAAGGGGCTTGTTAAAGTTAAATACTGCAATTAATCTATTGTCATCAGCACAGTTTAGCAGGGCCGGATTCAATGATTCAAAGATTGCACGTCAATAACAATTATTATTCATTTAGTTAGTTCTGTATTTACAGTATAAGTATATATATATATATATATATATATATATATATATATATATATATATATATATATATATATATATATATATATATATATATATATATATAGTGGTGTGGCGATGATGTACTTTTGCAGGCTCGCCTGGAGATTAGCATCGCGCTGGTTCCCTCAACAAAAAGTCTGTTGGGTTTTTCATTAACTTAAACATCACCATCGCTAAATGTCTTACTACATAATTATTATACACTTTTCTGTAACCTGATCAATCTACAATTTGTAATGTTAAAGGGTTAGATGCTTAGTATACTATGGGCTTAAAAACAATAAATTATATATTTTTTTCACCATAGCTCTTACTGTGGAGAAGTGGAATGCTATACAGAAACATATTTTTAAAAAAGACTAGATCTTCGTAACACACACACACACACACACACACACACACACACACACACACACACACACACACACACAGAGTTCAATCCACATGTAATTGATAGTAACTTTTCAAAGGGGGAGAATGATCCTAAATGGTCAAAAACATGCAGCATGGAGTATACAGTATCTCTGTTATACATCCATGAACAAAAGCAGCTTTCATCCAATTCTACAAAAGATGAGCCCATAAAAAAGTTTGAGACATTATAAAAACATCAGAGCTTTCATGAACAGAGAGCAGCAGACACATCCTAGAGTATCTGTGGGTGAGCAGAAATACATCCCTGAAGATGAAGGTTCAAAACTACAATATGTGTACAGTCCTGACTTTGGTTTACATCAGGGTATGTGACCATAACTAAATGTGTGCTGCTCAGTGTACCTGTCAATTATTTCATCATGTCTATATGCTGAGAAATTTGGGTGCCATGACAAAATGAGGCTTACAAGTGAAATCAGCTTATTAAGTAAAATCTTACATTATCCCTGTACTGTATGTACACATGTAATCTGGGGATTAGGGTCATAAAGACCTGAAAAACACGACCTTGTGGGACTAAATGCTATTTACTGGCTTTCTTCGTCCTCACAAACACAAACTGCCCCACCGCAATTAGTTTATTCGATAAAAATGTTGTGCCAAACTGAGGGCAGTGTGCCTCTGAACTGGAGGTTGCGTCATAAACAACCAAACGTAGCTTAATACCATCAAATCAAAGCTGACTCGAGTAATATGTTTATTTCTGTATGTTAACTTTTCACTGGATTT
This sequence comes from Acanthopagrus latus, assembly GCF_904848185.1. Lineage (NCBI taxonomy): Eukaryota > Metazoa > Chordata > Actinopteri > Spariformes > Sparidae > Acanthopagrus > Acanthopagrus latus. The sequence continues at coordinate 10,672,263 of NC_051055.1, forward strand.
TGCCTCCAAACCTCTTGAGTTATAAAGATCTACACATCTCTAAAGCAAGTATTGATCATGCACCCAGTAAACTCACATCTGGTACAGCAGTGTTGGACATTTTTTTTTTGTTCCTACACTGTTCACTGTGCTGTCAGTAAAGTTGTGGCACCACTTCTGGTCTTTAACAACTTACCTCTAAACGGTTAAGGAAATTGACTAAGTACATTCATTCAACTACTCTACATAAGCACAATTTTATAGGCACCTCTTTTTACTCGAGTACTTCCAATCTCTCCACTCTACTTTTACTTAATTACACATTGTATTTTCTCACTTCGCTATGTTTACTCAGTGACTTCAGTTGGCCTTTGCCGTTACCTCGCAGTATGTGGCCCTGCTATGTTTACTTGATCTGAATACGTGTTCCGCCTCTGACTCGACAGGAAGTTTATTGAGGTCATGTGGGCAACCTCACAGTGCAGACGATCTCCTTGACAACTCTACAGAAGTGTGTCAACAGCGCAAGCAACCAGACTACTTTTTTGTTGGGAGTGTCAAACTGAGTTTAGCCCCCAAAAGCGGCGGGTGAGAGTCATGACACCTGGATGGGCTCAGAATTTCAGAGTGCCCGTCTTATCTGTTCTCCTCCCTCTCCATCCAGCTCTGGCGCCGCCCCAGCCAATCCTCCTGCACCAGGAAGTGAGACTGTGTTCACTTTGAGCCAAAGGTAAAATCCTCCTTGCGCAAGCCAGATATTGAGGCTTACGGCGTCTCAGGCAGCCATTACAACCTCCTTCTCGGAGCTTTGCGACAGATGAATGTGAATTCCAGATCAAACATAACCAAAAGAAAGCAAACATATTTAGGGAATTGATTAGATTTTTTCCTCCCTCGGCGCTGCATGTCTCCACGATACTGGGATTGAATTTCTGAGGGTGTTTACAGCCCTGCACCCATCCAAAGAAAACAGCTTAAATGGCTCTGCCTGCGATACGCTGGATGCAATGCTTGTGTGTGCACTTTCCTGCAAATTGAACTGTTGTTGTGAAATTACCTGTGACTTAACATGTTGTGCAGTAAACAGGATTAGATTTACCGAATGGTTGTTCAAACTGAGGCAGAGTGGCGAATGAATGAGTCAACACTGCCGCGATCATTTGTTGCCACTTAATATCTTCATAGGCGAAATGCTCTTAGTGCTGCGTGACGCACTGTTTGGAGGGAAACAGCAATTAGAGATTTAAAAAAAAAAAAATGCCTGATGCAAGGTTATTAAAAGATTAGCTTCACCTAGCTTCATCTCAACGCGGCCTTTGTTTGTTTCTCTTTGGAACAAAGACCCTTCACAGGGAGTGAGAGCAGGCAGGAAGGGAGAGATTTAATCACATAAGTGCATTCCCGCTGATGTTCAAGAATGGGGTGTTAATGGTTCACTGACAGTACTAAAATCTGAGAAAGTTCTTTGGCATCTCCAGCATCCCACTTCAATGATGTCTTATTTTTAAAAATGCAGGATCATAATTCACTAAAGAGTTCAACATTTCCAATATCTATTCAAGTACACATGCTCGCTAACCTGAAAAAAAACAACTAAAATGAGCACTTCCTGTATGCATAATTGCCAATAGTAGGTACTTCAAATATCTGAGCATAAAACGTGTAATCCTGTGCTGTTCATTTCTTTCAAGTTTCAAGTTTCTAGCTGTGCAGACTACAATCCTGAGGCCTCCTGCAGACACTGCTCTCTTGTGGTTCTGTCAAATTACTGCAACACTCTAAATTACAAATGCAAGTCTGGTGGTGATTATTTGTGAGAAAGTATGCAGATTTTATTTATATCAAACAAGACTGGAGGACATAAAAATCACTTCCTCAATTCGTATTTAACTGGAAATCAGAGTTCCCATGTGGTACAAAACTCTCACTCTCAGGCATTCAGAAAACAACTTGAGTTCTGATTTATAACAACACTCTCAAACAAAAAATCCTCTCTTAATATACAGATAATAACCAAGGCACAGGATGTAGGATCAACAGTTCAGTGGATAAAAGCACTACGTCCAGTTGCCCTGTCTCTTTTGGGTCTGGATTTTCCTCCTCAGCACCTGGTCGGGGATCAGATCTGCCTCTTTCACATCGGTGTTTCCACAGCCCACCACAGGACAGCTAGAGAACAGAGAGACGGAGGGGAAATTAACAGGTTTAAAGAGCAACAAAACATACAAATATACAGTAGACATTAACACAAATCAAAATCAAGTCAAAAACATCCCAGCATTGATCCTCTGATGATCAGCATTTCATCAGTCACACACCTAATCAGAGAGAGGAGAGCCCTCATGGGTGTTGCTGCTGTATCTGTTATGTGCAAGGTGTGCTCGGTGACCACAGACAGGAATCAAGACGAAAGGCAAGGTTCTCTGACAACCACATAGACCTGCGCTGGGATTTCATCAGTGTTCCTCGAGGACCAGCCACATTTAATTTTATTCCAACATCAAAGCAGGATAATAAAGAAAATGTGAATTAAGGCAGACTGCTGCTCCCAGGCCAGCCAGCCGACTTGTTTACCGCTGTAAAACCTGACTCAACTTTCTAACAGCTCTCTGAGGGCGAGTGTCTTACCGGCATTTCTTTTTCTGGCTGTGTTTTGTTTTGATCAGGTTCTGTATGGCTCCTTCATCATAGTTGTGGTTGCACTTCTTATTCTTCACTGGGTTCACCATTTCCACCTTGAATGCAGATTCACAGCAGGGTGTTACAAAATGAAATTCAGAGATCAAAAAGACAACTTCGCTGCTAGAAAAACCTAATCAAGGGACTATTCTTCATTTTGCTCATAGCTAATTGTCAAAAAAATGGGTCGGGACGTAATAAGATGGAAATGTCTTGAGTTAAAAATAAAAAAAAAAAAACATTCAATGTGATCACATGAATTGCTGTGAAGTTGAATAAGCAGGAGTGGTCTACCTGTGTGAGTGGGCAGGTGAAGTTGACTTGGCTCTGAGTAACAGCGATGTCCTCATCGAGCTCCTCCATGTTCTCCGCTGGCTCTTGGTTGGCTGAAAATATAACATACATACACACAGGGTGCTTCCAAATCTCCAATCACAGTAATACATGATGAACTGGGTCGATGACAAGATGGCAGGAGAATAACAAGCAACCAAGGACATGGACTTGGCGGATACATGTCCCCCTTAGGTGTTCATATATTCAGAGCTAATCCTGCCTGTCATTAAATGCGAAAAAATAAGCCATGAAAGATTTGATGTTTTCAAATGTTTTCCACCACTTCACAAACTCTTACTTTAGCATAAAACACACGCGCGCACACACACACACACACACACAGCTACATGCATTCATAGTGAAACACACAGCCTCAAGAGCAGATGCACATTCAGTTACCGACATGCACACACACAAAACTCTCACCCACCCACACATAAACCGAAATCTCCGCTTTTTTAAGCCCACGTACAAAGTTTACAACATCTACCACGGATGTCCTTGCACGGCTACAACGATCAAAAAGTCCAAGGCCATCTGTGCTTATAGGGTATTAAAAGAAAACTCTAGGTGTAATCTTCATGTCGCAACATTTACAATACAAGGTGATCTCGTATCATCGCTTCAGCTTCACACTTTAAAAGATGCTTCCACACACGATGCAGCTATGTGGAAATGAGCCAGACTGGGACAACTAAATTGGTGCAGCAGCAGTTAAACTCAAAATGTCTTCAGAGAGCAAAAATATATGGCATCGTCTGTGTGCAGCCACCTTTTTAATAGGGGTGGAATAAGGACAACAATTAAAAAGCAGCAAATAACAGCCACAGGGTGGCCGACAAACACAATTATCCAACAGTAAACAATGCCGACTCTGGTGCGCTTGTTTGAAATTAAGCTAATTATCTTGAATAAGGACACGTCCCGAGATTACTCCTTCTCCATGGCTGAGAGGCTCTCCTGCAGGCACAGCTATTATCAAAGGCTATTATAAGTTCTGAATACATTGAATTGAGTCAAGCAGTACATCAATTCAGACTGTTTTTCCTATCTTTTCTCTGCCCGCCCTACCTTGACTGAGAGAGTTCTGGATGCTCTCCTTGAACGCGACAACCTTCTGGTGATTCTGAAGCTCTGCGTCAGAGAGCCGGGCGACTCTCTCTGCAAACTGCTCCTTCACTTTGGCAGACAGGCTGAACATGGCCTCTGGCTGCTGGGGATTAACCTACAGAAATTGAATGGAGGTTAGGCTTATTCTACTGCCTACACAATTAGAGTCTATCTCAGTTGTTTCCATGACATTTCAAACTAACATCTTGACATTAGGACTCAACACTCAAGAAAAACTGGGAGTACCCAGCAGGAGCCACTGTGAGCCCTTTTTGCACATGTAAGTCCTCACCCCAGGGAAACATCTTGAAGCTGACCTGTTTGGGTAGTACACGGGCAAAGGATGTTTTCACTTCATGTGATTCGACGGTGTAGGTTGCCCTTACCTCCGCTGTGACTTGTTGCACCACCTCAACAAAGTAGTTAATCTCCCGGTCCAGCTTGGCACACTCCAGAATCATGGCCTCCATCTCTTTGATGCCAGGGTTCATGTTGTTATCTGTAACGGGACAGTACACACAGTGAATTCAAAAGTGTTGAGATCCTTTAATTGAGTGAAAGTGGCAATACCATAGTTTTTACTGCGTAACTGTGTTGCATTACTTGTATAAATAAATGATGTACTAAAGACAGATTTATGCACATGCAGTCCTAATCAAAAGTACAAGTACTCCTTATGCAGACTGATCCCTGCAGGTATAATACTTACCCTTGTCGTTCATATATTAACACCTAAACAGTAAAAGTTGGTCAAATGTATTAATCACTGTTGCGGTTGCTCAAAGTGAAGCTAATTTAAACTAATTTTTATCATTATGCCTGGTTTAATTTATGCCAATGCATTCATTGTATTCCATTGTCATGGAGTTGGTTTGCTGACACATTTCAAGCAACTATAATCTTCAAACGTACTAAAGTAAAAAGTAATATACTTTCCTTTCAAGTCGCAAGGGATGGAAATACCCACTGCCTCAGCAGTGTACTGCACATGTGTAAATACAACCACCTAGTTACATACACCTACTTAATGGAATCGTTATGCATGTATTGATTCATCAGCATCACCAAAGGGAGCATGAGTTCTGGGAACATCTCCATTTGTTGAGGCGTTAAATGTGACCCCAAAATTAAATAGTGATGCAAAATAAAACAGCAAAGCGAACGAGTGCGATAGGCAAGTTGCTAGGAGTGCTTGTTATATTTACCCTGAGCTTCCGCCAGGTCCATAGCTACATCTGTCACTATATCCATTCCCGTCCCGATGTCCACCTGACATGACTTCAGACTCGACAGCGTCCCGTGAACCGCGCTCAGAGACATTACGATGTGTATGTTTTATCGCCTGAGACCCTAAACACAACACACATCACCTAAAGTGAACCTAACTGACGTTACGTTAGCCTAGCCTGCTAACATTGCCCGCTTGTTAGCTTATCTAGCTGACCGTCGAGCTACTGTATAAATGCGAAGTAGCAGTGTTTTATCTGTGTCCGTTGTTTCTCAATGCTGTGTTGATAACAGCTAAAAGTAAAATACATGAAAATAGACACAGCAGACAGTAAACACGCGCGAAAAGACTACAACACCGACAGTTGCTATGGCTAAGGTCTGACTTCCGGGGATGTTTTTTTTTTTCAAAGTAAAAGCCTTTTTAACAAACGAGCCATCAAGTGAAGTGACACAAAACAATTTTGCATGACATTATTATTTTTTCTTTTTTATTAATGAACTTCATTTGGAAATGGCACAAAATGACAGTATACAAAGTTGGCAAAATAGGTAAAATGCAATTTAAATGTTCTATTTTGTACAATCTATTATTAGTGCATTAAGACATTAATAGTCAATGAAATGTGAGTTAACAATTCAATAGGCTTTTTTCATGGAAGACATTAAAGCGCTGTTTCTAATAATGAAATAAACGGAGGATGAACTCCAGTTAGCTGTTTGACTTTCAGAGTCTGGTTATGTGCATCCTGTGTCACTGTCACACTGACATGGCTCGCTGAGATGCTGGGATTAAACAAGGCAATCATTCTTGAATTCAGTTAGTAACACCTGTGCCTCTCCTAATATGGCAAGTCTGAAATGTCTGCAGTGAAAAAAGCCTATGTCAACAGAAGCATCATTTTCTGATTAAATGCATCACCCGTATCTTCATAGTATTGTTCTGAACTCGTCAAAAATGAAACTCGGCACATGGGCCTCTGCCACCTTCAGAGAAAAAAAAGAGAAATACACATTACTAACTCACAGTACATACAGTTAGTTCAAGATATAGTGCTTAAAATATTCTAAAATAAGGGACATTAACCATTTCTTACAGCTAAAACGTATTACATCTCACTGCATAATAATATAGCTGCTTAACATATTATGGTAGAATCATTAGAAATCAAAGTTCACACTTTTCTACAACCCCCAGCTAAAAAGTCCATTCTGTAATTTACCACATTTTTATAACTTTACCAGCAGCATGCTAAGGTCTGAGCTGTCCTACCTTGCGTGACAGTTTTGTGTACTTCACATAGTCTTCCAGGAACATCAGCGCTCCCACCACATCTGAGGGCATGTCAGGGATCTTTTGACTGCAACACAAACATGAGGTCACAGAGACATTAAAGGACACATTTCTAGAAAGCACTCTGAATAAAGCAAACTAAAAGAAAGACAATCTACACCATAGGACATTTAAATTAACTTCGATTTGAAGTTTTCAAGTCTGTTTTGTTACCTTGTGCACTGCTCCATGATAGAGCGGATGAACTGACCAATGAGAGCCATGAACTGATGTGTGTATCTGGAGTGGAACTGCTTGAGCAGGGTGAGCAGGCCGAGGACTAGCGGAGGCCAGTCTACTGGGTCTGTGGCTTTTCTGCACGTCATTCCTGGAAACACACAACAACTTTACAACTTAATTCATCAACAATCGTATGATAATAGCTGTACCATAGTAAGCTGAAAAAAAAAAAAACGTGCCTTGGTTTTTGCTGTACTGAAGTTTAGGCAGCTGAGCGATAATAAACAGGAAGTTGATGATGGGGAAGTAAGGTAGGCGCTTTGTGGTGATGTAAATCTGTGACAAAAATAAACGAAAGAACAATGTTCAGTTGTTAGCCACAAAATGGAAGGTAGACAGAGATGGCCTCTGAAAATAAATTATTATTAGACCTTGTTGAGTGGGTTGTGAATGCCGGCAGCCTCCAGGTGGGCAGTGATGTCATACAGGAGAGTGTTATCCTCTTTAGGGTAGGGCAGAGATGGATCCTGGTAGTGAGCTTCAATGTCTGCCAGCAGAGACCTGGCAAGGTCACAATAACAGACAACATACAGAGGATAAAGAAAAGAGCTTGAAGAAAAAAAATTTAACAACAATCATTTATTAACTCCTAATTGTGCACATAATTTCTTCTTAAATCAAACAGCACAAGCTTTGGCATTAAGTCACTGAAATAGTACTTGTGCTTGGCAAAATAAGTTGTAATAACAAGCATTTGTGTGCTTCATTAAATAGAAGTAGCATTAGTCTTAATGCCATAAAAATAAGCAACATTTTGGTTTCTCATCATACTGAAACAAAGCAAGACTTTCCCCTCAACTCTAATGGTAATATTCAAATTTAATACAATTACAGAGCTAAGAGAGATGAGGTACTGTAAGCTCTTTGACAGGACTGACTTGTTGAGGTTTTCCAGGGCTGCAGCCAGGTGCTTGGAGTCAAACTTGCAGGAGTAGTTCAGCTCATTTGCTATCTGCTGTCTCAGAATCTGCATCTGACCCACCTATAATACAGCAACATTATTTTTAAATCATCATGGCTTAATTGGCATTTACAGACAGCTGACAAAAAAGAGTGGCATCAGCAGACAGGGAAAAGGAATTGAAGCTCATGTTTCAACTTTAAAGAATGAGCGATGAGAACTAAATTAAGTTAGTATGTAAGTAAGTAAACCATATTCTATTCACAACATTAGCAAACATAATGGAGCACTACCTTCATGATGGCCTCCAGGTACGGACCCCAGATCTTCTGTGTTTTGGCCACAGCACTTGCATATACTTTGTTTGCATTTGCTGTTGAAGACAAAAAAAAAACGCAAACATGAATAGCTTCTTCTCAGGGAATAAAGAATACCCTAGCAGGTTATAGGATTTCCTAAATCAGTACCCACCAACAATGCCCTGGACTGGGTTGACAGCACTCAGCATGGCTTTAAAAACATCCACCACAGCTTTGTCCCTCAGAATAGTCTTCTGCAGCATTGTCAGGAAGTTCTGATGAGAGAAAACCAGTTACTTAAAATGCAAATATATCCAGGTCAGCAGTGGAGATACCATAACAGCCCTGGTAAACCTGGAGGGAGTCATTTGTCATCCCTGTCTGTTTGAATAAAAGCCTGCTTGTGGCTTTTATCACACAGCCTCAGACCTTTCTTTTGTCCACTTACCTGAAGCTCCTTTACTATCATGAAGCAGAGCAGGCGGTCCAATCCATTGAGGCCAAATGTCCCCAGGGTGTTCTGGATCTCAGAGAACAGCCTGTTGTTGGTGACCTCCTGGTGGCTCTTCAGGTCATACCAGGTGTTCATCTGGTCTATGTAGCAAGTTATCCTGTTAAAATAACCAATGTTCGTCAGGGAAACATCTAATCTACAGATACGTACAAAGCCTTTATCTCTATGTGAGAAAAGGAAACACCTAATAGGATTTCAATAACTCCTCTTATTTAATTTCACAGTTGTGTTTGAAGAGACATACTTGGGGTCAGTGATTCTGAGGATCTCTCTGCAGAGACGTCCGATGAAGGTGGCAGACTCATCCACAGAGGGGAACTTGGGGATGGGGATGTGGGTGGACTGGTGTACACTCTGCCAGTCCTGGATCTGATCGCAAACAAAGAAAGAACCGCTCAATCCACTCCCATCACTGGTGTTGCTGCCCTACAGAGGGGTGTGATCAGAAACACTAAAAAAAAAAAACACATGCTAAGGAGCTGAGCCTGACCTTGGCCCTGAGGAAGCTGTTACACTCCTGTTCCACATTGTAGTTGATGATGCGGGACACTTCTTCCTGCCAGATTTTAAGGCCATAAATGCTGACGTAGTCCTGGATGTACTCAAATGACCTGTAGAAACCGTCCATGGTGGCTGCCATCTCCTTCAACTTGGGCATCAGCTCACTCGGCTAAGCGGGTGGAAGATTCTTGTTTAGACTCATCTGCTCACTGCTGTCACAAACTCTTACAGGGCAACACGACATGGACATTACAGTGAGCCAGTTAAAAGATGTTCTAACAGTGTTTATAACTTGTTGATTGCTTTTTCTCTGTGTCCCTGCGAAAATTGTGCAGTAAAATACAAACAAATATGCAGTGATTGACAGCAGAATCGACCTTAGCCTTGGGGTTGAAGATCAATCCCTTGTGCAGAGCGTAAGCTACCCTCTTCACCAGCTCCTTCCTGATACCATCCTCCAGAAGCTGCTTAGGATCCACCTAAAGCATCACAGTGTGTTAGCAAAGTAAAATCCATGCTGAAAGTACAGATAGGAACATTTCACAAGTCTGAATAACTTTATCATATCATCTACCTTGATGATCCCAACTAGAGTGGTCTTCATCATCAGGATCCCCTCAGTGAAAATGGAGATGTCATGTGTGAGTTTAGCCACCTGTAATCACATGAAGAAGAAGGTTTGTTTAGGCAGAGAAATGACGGATAGAATCAAGGGAACCTCAAATGATATCAGTCCACTGTCAAAGTATTTGGATGAGCTTATCATTCTACATCAATTTATATAAAAACAGATGAGTGCCAGCAGATATTGTATTGAACAGAGTAAATACAATTTGCCAAGCTGTTTTGTTTTTAGCTTCAAAGTAGAACTTCAAGTCCAAAGTTAAACTTTATCAAAAGAATGTTAAGTTCAGAGCATATGACTTCATTTCCAAATATGCCATTTCAATATCAGCCTGACAAATTCTAATTAATGCAATTCAAGTAAGTCTCTGCCTGCACACTCTGTTTTCATACTGAGCCTTCTTTTCCAATTTGTATTTCACATCAAAAGCTGCCAGTGGGATTGAAGAATTTTCAGAAATGCCAACTTGTATGATTGCTATACTCGCATTCGGTAGATGAGACGACATCAAAACTGAACAACTGTCTGCTTTTGATTTCTTACATTTTTCTTTCATCCTGAACAACACCCCAGGAGCTACATACACATTGTAAAATGTTTCACACTATAGTTGTTTTACTTCATAGCGAGCCCCGAGCTGCGAGTAGTCCTTCAGCTTGTCCTTATCTAGCCGTGTGGGCACCTCCATGATGTCATGGATCTGCAGCTTGATGATCTTGGCCAAAGAGGTGAACATGCTCTCTGGGATGATCTGCAGCACCTGGAAAAAAGAAGATTAAATACCTAAACTGAGCTCTGTCATGAATCAAGTGTATGTTTGGGTTTTTTTTTTTTTTTTACGACAGAAGAGTCGAGACTATTCTTCAGAAGCAGATGGTGCACGATGCCAAAAATGACGAATCTTGTGTACAGCTAGGAGAAGCAAATCCTCTGGCATAAAGTAACGCGCCATGTGGCTGATGAAACCAGAAGGTATTAGCATCTTAAGGTACACATCCAGTAAGGAGCTGTTTTGGGGTAAATTTGCCAAACAGATGGTTGTAGAAACATTAATCATGACCGCAGCTGCTGCTGAACAACAATTTACAGCATGCAGAGCTCATTTGTTAAAGTTGTGAAACCATTTGAAAAACCGTGTTCATTTATGAGTGCTAGAGGAGGTTTAATAGGGTGTATCCTCTCTGCAAAAACCCCTTTAGATCACAGGTGAAAACACAACTTTAATGAAATGTACCTTTCTGACATAAGCCACCAACTCTCCAGAATAAAACTGCGAGACACTCAGCAGGTCAGCACTGTTGGCCTGGTTGATACGCAGCAACGGAAGGTCCAATGCAGATGCCAGCTGATCAAGAAACACACACATACAAACACACACAAAATAATTATTGCAGCACCACAGCTAACAATTCTCCAAATTAATTATTTATGTTCAAATGTTATTAATCATTGGTCTGTGCATGTGTGTTGGGCACAAACAATCCTCACCTTCAGAAATGTAGCTCTCAGTTTGGTAACCATGGATGGGTTGACTCTGATGCTCTCCTGCATAATTGATGTGAAGCTGCAGAATAAAACATAAGGCAGATAAAACAAAAATGAAATGAAATCCGCTCTGCAGACAAAGCCTAAAATAAACTGGGTAAAACTAAAAGTCAAAACAACTACAGCACTATGGTCTCCTGGATGGTTTGTATGAAAATTTAAGGAGATGAATCATGACCATGACCTGGATGACTAAGAACCTTCATCAACATTTAAGGAGATGGTGACTAAGTTGGCTTTGATATCTATCAGTGGGTAAGCACCTGTCGATTATCTGCCAAGCATAGGACAAGTCTCCAACTATCTGCATGGTAATGAGGACTTCCTCTTTGATATTGATGGTGCGGATCATTTGGTGCAGGAACTTCCTGGTGTCAGCCAGGAACTGACAGACCTGCAGGTTAGACTCCAACTGATGGAACTCCTGGACCTGCAGACAAACAAATAAAACATTTTTTTTTTTAATGGACTAACAAACAAATGGTACAGGAAAAAAGTAAACAACCCTGAAAACTACAGTTGTTCCAATACCAGTATTGAATTAAATGAAATGCCATTGATACTTTCTTAAAATGCCGGAATCATTATCGAGTACACAAGTCTATGCACTGTTCTAGTGCCATATAATTCATTTAATAGAAACAGGAGCAAAACAGCCATACAGGAAAAGTAGTAAAATATGTATTTGTATTTTATATATATTATGCCATGGTCTCACAAAGTTCGGGTATCTGTCAAAAGAAATGGTATCAGACCATCTCTACTGCAAAAACATGTCTATATACAAGGACTGGAGGCACTTGCCTGGCAGTCCTATTTTCTTGTTTTAAAAAAACAGTTCTCCATTGGTACCAATTAATTTTCTGGCTCATGGGGATGATTTGGTGCTGGCACGGACGACGGTACCCATGGACTGTCTAACTGTGTAAACAGTTGTCAATGTTTACATAAATAAACATAACCCAGTTTTTGTGAAAACCACATTTGTTCCATTTCTTGTTTTACAAAAGAGAAATGGAAAGCATTACAATCCACTGAGCCAACAGGACATCTCTATTGTGTATTCTGATGTTTCTCTATTGATATGAATCTCAGAGCAGTTTATCTTGTCTGTTTATTTTGCTACCATTTGCATACATTGTTCTTCTGGGCCTATCTGGAACTCTAGAATAGTATAAAATGACTCAAATTAGGTTATCAAACTCAAACTTCAAAATGGTCAAAAGACTACAGTGAAATACTAGAAAGTCAAACCATTATTCAGCACATTGACTTACTTTAATGTGAAATTAAAGTAAATCCAGCATGAGCTATGATTATCTTGCTCACCTCAACAAGAGCCTGTATGAGCTGAACTGTCTTCCTCCCAGCAGCGGTGGAGTCCTCATAGTTCAAAGACTCGATCTGCTTTGAGATTTCTCTGAACCAGGCCTGTAAGTTCTCTGCGAGGAGTGGATGAGGTGTTTTAGTACAAGTGGAACAAGAATACTATCATGGTATTTTTCACAAGTGGTAGTTAAGAAAAAACGAGTGTGTCTGCTAAACCTCAAGTCGCAACGACAGAGGTAAGTATGATGATGTAAATTTAATGCCTCTCCGTGCATGTTTGTCCTTGATGCGTTTTCCACGATGTTTCCCTGCCTCAACATTTTAATCTGAACAGCTTCAAGCTTAAACTCAAAAGCATTTAACGTTGCATGAGGTCCCTTTTAGTCAGTACTACTTCTTCGTTGTGCGTATAATCCTTCACCTTATCCACCCTAACGGTGTAACTCACCATTTTTCTCCACCCTGGTAAGAGGTTTGACGCCAGAGAAGACTTCGGCCAGCTCAGTCATTCTCTCTGATCCCTCCTTCTTATAGCTCTCCCACTTGATCTGTTTCTCTGACAACATCTGCTTGAACATCTGGAAGGGGGACAGCACAGACGCTGAGTCGATGTGGAAGGATTAGCCAGATGAGATGGGTAATGAGAGCATTAAATTTGTGTCCTCTCCTAGTGATAGACTGAGTAGACATATGCTGTCTCACTGTGTGCTAATAGACCACAGAGGGGACACACCTAACGAGAAACACAGTTGGCTGGATGGCTTTGGAATTACTCTGGCATTAATTTCTGTCTGTCTACAGAAGAAAGAAGCCCAGTGCATTCCTTGTTTTTACATGTTTTTTCCCAGTCATCATTCATATTACCGAGTACTGAAGAGAGAGTCTCACCTCTTTGAGTGTGAACTCGAACTGGGCCGTGTCAAGCAGGATCTGGAACAGGATCTTGGGGTTGTACTTGGAGTCATTGAGCACTTGTTCTTTCATCTGACGCAGTCTCTTGTTGTTTGGGTCATAGGCTGTAAGAAATTACTAACTGAGCAAACTGAAGATGACTATAGAAACCAGAAAATATTATAAAAGGATGACTAAAGACTTGATTATTGAAATAGTGTACCATTCATTTAAGTGCTAACAACTAACAGAATAATCAACTAATCATTGCAGCTCTACTACAAATGGACAAATGTGAAACTCACTTAGTAGAGCTGCAATGATTAGAAAATCAAAAGAAAAGTGGTTCTCAACTATTTTGTTGTTAATCATTTCAGTCATTTTAAGATGATAGAAACCATATGAAGACATTACTTAGGGCTCTGGAAACTGTGATGGGCATTTTCACAAATGTTTAATAATGTCAATAAAGGCAGGTTGCATCCCTATCCCTTAGAGCAAGTAGAACAACACAAGTAGGACATTATCTGTTCTTTTCAAACCAACACTGTGGTCTAAAAGTATCCTTACCTGACTCTGCAGAGTGCAGCATCAGCCAGCGGATAGCCACATTGCAATCCCTCAGACAGTTGAGTAGTTTGGGAATGTTGTCCAGGATGATCTCCTCCCTGAGGAAACCCTCCTTCAGCAGCTGCTGCACCTGAGGCCTCAGGCTTTCCATGCTAGCTGCATATCGAGTGGCCTAAACACACAGTGATGGTGTTGGTTTGGAGGAATATGGACAAAAGAATCTTTCATCTTAGATGATAAATTATTAATCAAGTCATTACCAAATGCAGCAATTAAGAAGAATGTCTCCTCCTGCTGTGGGTGCAGAATACTTTATGACTATGACTCAGTGCATCTCTGTTAGAGCCCATAATTCAGTTTGAGTTCATGTATATTCACCATCAAACTTTTTCAAGTTTAAAAATGTCTTTCAAAGTCACTGATTTGATTAATACCACCTTGTTTCAATTTAAATTCCACACAGTCGCAATGCATGACTTATAAATTCTGTCGACACAGTTATCACTACCTGCATACGATAGCGTGCCACATTGAAGGACTGCAAATTGACAAAGCTGAGGACTGTGTGACATTGAAGCCAATCCAAGTGTTCTTTAATACCTGCTCTTTGATGTTAGCAGAGTCTAAGGTGTAGTTAAGAGCAGTTTTGGCAGCTTTGTATGGTTCCCAGGCCTCCACCAGGTTCACTGTGATCCCCATGTAGATACTGATAACCTGCGCAAAGACAACACAAAACACCACAGCTTTCACAATGAAAAACTTGACACCAAGCAAGATAAAAAAAACCTCTTTTATATTCATTTCTAATCTACCAACACGACACTATCAGTGCATATTATTCCTACAGGACAGCCAGTGAACAATCCTATAAAACAAATGTCTTACCCAGTTATCAGGAAAGTATTTGTCCACTATCTCCCTCATCTTTGCCTGCTGGGTGTGCAGTATTGAGGGGCTGAAGTAGAGGCACACATAAAGCATGGCCGCCTGGTTAGCCAGCGCTGTGCTCCGATGCTCTGGTAGAGGGTATGCGGACACCTGATGGACAGGAGGAGAAATGTGATTTTAGGTGCATTTAACTCAATCTATGCTGACTCAAGTTGTCATAGTCTCGTCAAATATGTAACAAAAGAAAACTTAACATATTAAAAGTGACAACAATTGTCATTTCAGTCTATTTAAAGTTCAGAACGATTCTCACTTGGTTGTATATGTCATCTGAGCGCAGTCTCCCTATGACCATGCTGATAAAAGTATTACTGATGGGAACTCTGTGGAAGTAGCTCTCTGGGTAGTTGGATGGCCGTTTGGCTCCAGGCTGGCTGGAGTAGCCGGTGCTGCGCAGGAGCTTGCAGATGTCATCCAGGTTGGAGTCGCCTGATGAGCGGGCAGCACTGAAGAACACGTGAATCAATACATAAATGGGAGAAATTCAAAACCTGAGGCAAGTGAGGACAGACGTTGTGTGATGTTTCGGTTTTTTCATTTTTGGTTAGGCATATTTTTCAGGCAACACGACAGGTAAAAAAAGGAAAAGCTCAAATTGTGATTATTCTGGAAAATATTGTGATTGCAATATCATTCATGATGAGCATCTTTACCGAATAAATACAATTTCTTACATTTGGAGAACAAGATTTGTTGGCAAGGACACCTCTGCAACACTTGATTATGCAGCTTCTTGCAGCTTGGAGCTTGCAGTTAACCATACTGCAATTTTGACTATATATTGATGAATTGTGGAGCCCCAGTCACGACAGATTAAAGAGCCGAATAAGCATGTTTCTATATGTATCATCAATGCCTGTGTGGGTTCTTCTGCCCAACTGGGATTAAATGTATTGTAATCAATGTAAATTTACTGATAACAAGAATTTCACATCATTCAAATATGATCATTTTGCAATATATTCGGAGTCTGTCAAACATTGTGCATGAATAGGTCTTTAATAAATTGCAAGGACACTTAAATAAAGGGGTGATGTTTCAACCAAGAGGCAGAAGGAGCAAGATCCCTTACGCCAACTATAAGGTTCCCTCTGTATAATATCTTAAAGGTCCGGTGTGTAGGATTTAGTGGCCTTTAGCAGTGTGGTAGTAGATTGCAACTAACTGAACACACCTCTTCTTACTCCCCTCTTTGATGGCCACTAAAAGTCAGAACTTGTGAAACCATGATATACCCACTTTTGAGCCTCCTGTAGAAACGTGTTGGTTAACATGGCGGACACCTTGGAAGAGGCCCTGCACCCTCAGTAGATATAAAAGGCTCCTTCTAAAGTAATGAAAACCTCTGAGTTTTAGATGATTGTACACTAATGAAAATAAAATATGAATTTCATATTCTATGTCTGCTCCTAAATCCTACACACCTTTATGTAAATGCATAATGAGTCAGCTACAGTGACTCAGCTTTGCTCTGAGCAAGCTAACAAGTGCATTGAGCACTAAGAGCGTTGGAGTTAGTGAGAGAATGTTGCATGTGTGGGTTTGTGAGTCACAAGCGCACCTGTATCTATAGTAGGAAACCAGCATCCTCTCTCTGACCTCCCCTTCAATTTTCTGGTCAATAACCAGTAACATGACTCCATAAAGGTAGAGAGCCTCACACTGGGTGGAGGAAAAACACACACAATCAACTTCTGCAGTTATCACATATCATTTTAAGGGCCAAACATGGAGAGCAATGTTGTTCCTGTAAAGTTACAATATTAAACCTGATTTGCATTTGTGTTACTCACTAAAAGCTGTTTCCCATCCTCATTTAGAAGCACCGTCTCCAGGGTCTGCTGAATATAAACACCCTCATGTAGGTCATCCAAATATCTAAAGTAAAGAGAGAATAATGAAATAACATCTTGGGATAGAGTCTTTATCATGTTGTGCCTCAGAGAGAAGACTAAGATGAAGGGAGCATGAATCAAGGTCATGGAGTGAGATTCTTATTATCTATTTCAAACGACAGCTAAAAACGTGTTTTCGTATTCTCAAGAACAATTTCTCAAAAATTGAATAAACTGAAAGTAAACAGAAGGAAACTCTCACAGGCCCAGTCATGTCTCACCTGTTAAGGTCCACAATATATTTGTGGACACTCTCAAAAGCCAGATAGAACCTTGACAGAATCTCAATGTTGTTCTCCCTGAACTCTTCGTCCAAGTCCTGAAGCTCGGGCTTGGCCTCCAGCTTCCCCTCGTAATACTCCGGACCCTGGTGAAGAAGCAACATCTTGAGACATGTCCAGTCAATACCCACTTAGGTCTATATGATGATAAACACAAAGCTACAAACAAATGGGACGAGGTAGAAGAGTTGTATTTTCATAAATCATACCCAGTTTATTCATACACAGTTTATTTAGTCCTGAACCTAAAGCACTGGATATACCACATCACAATAAGCATGCAGCATCTGCTTGTTTCATAATTCACATGTAATTCATTTGTCAGTCACTTCAGCATTTGTACTTGAGGCTTTTGCCAAACAGTGAGACTGTAGCCAACTGACAAACATTCTGAAGTGCCTCGTTTCCTAACAAGTTGCCACGCTACTGTTGTTTGGTCCTGTGATTTATCTTTGTGGGTTGAAGTGTGGGTCATTTCTCTTTTATTTGATGAGCGATGGATCGGTTTAGCTGTCAGACTGTGAACACCATCAGACTGACACACCCCTTATCCATGCCTCCGTACAACACAAATATTCTACAGAGCCCCTTTCAGGACAAATTTGAGGTACTTGTACTCATATCAGATGGACATGCTATACTATTATGCAAAAACAGATCTATAATGAAAATAATAAGTGGTTGTCCATAGCTCCACCTCCAACTACAAAAGTAAAATCCTGTATTTACATAAATGCATTGAGTATTTTCCTGATTATTCTTACATCAACGTTTTCAATGCAGGACTTATACTTGTCATGGCGTATTCAAACAACGTGGCATTCCAATTTTTGCTGCAGTAAAGGATCTGAACGCTTCCTCCACCACTGTGCCCTGATGAAATCCTCACCTTGAAGTAGCTGAAGTCACAGATGATGTCCCCATATTTCTGCTGGTCACTCTTGTCCTTGAGCCTGAACACTGCAGGGATGAAGTCAGAGAGGCGCAAGAGCTCAGCAATGATGGCGTTTCCTCTAGAGACTATCCTGAGAATGGCCTGGCCGCACAGGTTGTTCTCCGCCAGGAAGTCCACCATGGCGGCTGGAGGAAGAGGAGTAAGAGGAGGAGGAGGAGAATGAACACAGCCACACCTTCACCGTCTGGTTGTGCAGCAGACTGACTGCTTGGATACTCCAGCTGAAAAAAAAGAAAAGAAAGGTTACAGTCAGCTAAAAACAAGTTTGAGCCATCTTGCTGAAGTGTCTCTGAGCAAGACACGGGACGCCTGCCACCGTCCAGCCTGTGTTCAGTAACTGTAATGATGCAATTAACCACTAATTACATTATCATTATCTTTACTTAACCACTTTTTAATGTAAAATTAGTATTTTGCATGAGGTTGGACATTTTCCCACCGGATATACAGCGTGCCAATAACTTTTAATGCTTATTAAGAAAAGAATTTGAGCGTTAACTAGTTCAAATATCTGTAAGTAACATGTTGACACCTCCGCGTTTCGCAGTTTCCAGGTTTCTTGAAACAAAAACACAAGTGAAAGCACTTGAACAGCTTTTAATTGGCTTGCTGTTCTGTTTCTGAACAGAATAAATCGGGGACTGTCATTATACTGTCATGTATCATCTAACTGTTAGCTTTTCATAAGCTAACGTTAGCATATAGCCCGTCAGCTTCTTTTATCAGCCTTGACGCTGCAGACGACAACACGTGAAAAAATGCAAACCTATCGTCGTATACAAGCCGTCTCACTTCTTAATGATTTAGTTTAAATAGCCACAATTTTAAATACCAGAAAAAAATGCTTGCCGCTTCGGCTCCTCTCTTCCCTGTTTACTTCCTCATGACCAGCCACATGACTCCCGCACTCGGTGTGTTTGATTCTGTTCATTCAGACAGCGCGCCGGAGAGAGGCGGTGACAAGTATGTTCCCACGCTTTGACTTCCAGCACCAACATTTACTGTGTTTGAAATGAAATTTTAAATGTTTACACCTTAATAACGTTTTGAAATGGTACCCATTGTCATCATCGCTATTTCTATCAGCCTGAATAAGGATCTCCACGGTGCGTTCAAGTCCCAAAACTTAATTTGGTGTAAACGTCCATCTGTAGATGGCGACAGAGATCCACTGCTATACCCTCAGTTAGTTGCGTCTCTCTGCTGCTCCACAGAGTCAGTGACTGCAGGTTTTCTGACTCCACTAGGATGCAGTGATGGAGTGGTGAGGGGGGAAAAAAGCCTGAACTGAAATTAAACCAACCTTCTGTGGAAAATCTGAGATAAATCCAGGGGGAAGACATATAACATCCAACAGCCCTCAGGCAACAAATATCTTCCTAAAATATACTTTCTGGAGGCCTCTGCAGGGACTCCTCTCATGTGAACAGACAACCACTCATTATTTCTCATCTATACAATGAAAATCAAACTGGCTGGAGAAACAATGAACCTTGCTTGAAAACGCAGTGGTCCACCACACACTAAATGTGACATGGCTGAAAGATCTGCATGAAGAACATGTGGTCATCATGGGTGAATAAGCATGAGCCCTCATCTTTCCTTCAAACACTGATTGAATTGGACTTTTATTGCCAATAATTCTGACACGCTGGCAGCCACTAGCTTTAGAACAGTGTGAGCCAGGGGTTAATAACAGTCATACGGAGAGAATCGTTTGTTTGACCTGTCACCTTTCTGTGTGGCAGAGCGAGGTTTCATCACAATCTTTAAACAGCTGATGTCTCCACCGGCATCACTCAACCTTCAAATGGTGAAACTACGGTAAATCTTTTGATACAACACCGCTGCATCACTTTAATTGCATTTTTCTTTGCTTCAGGGCTTTTTTTTTTTTTTTTTTTAGAGATTATCTTCATTTTACTTCCTTCATTAGTGCAGAGTGGTGATTGACAGGGAACTGGGAGACAGAAGGTGTGACATATGGCAAGGTGAGCTCCGTTTAACGTCCTGAATGGCTTGCTTCTGTTCTGATCTCACCGAGCTGCCGGAGCACCATTATTTTGATGCATTTTATAGTGGAGACAAGGGACAAAGACAGACAGGTGCAATTCAGATTCATAGCTCGCCTCCTCTCTGACCCGGCAGTCCACAAACTACACAACTGTGTCCCTGCGGCCACTGGATTTATTACCCGTTTACCATCACACCAAGGTCACATTCTCAGCGGCACCTGGGTCAGCTATATGGGCTTCCTGGGAAGCATCATGAAAGGTTTTCACTAATGAGGTCTCTCGCTACACATCGTCTTTATTAACCTTCTGGTTCCTCAAGGGCTTTCTCTGCTTGTTATCGTGATGGGCCTTTGTAGAATCTCACTTGAGATTTGCTTTCATTATAAAATACAAGATTGTTTGCAATGGATCTAACGTACATGCAGGTAGAAGATACTATATATATGCAGCAGTGAAATGTTATGCCACTGACTATTCTAAACACATTGCATGTACATTAAGCCGTGACTGAAGATTAACCAAATGGCCCTCGTGTCTTCGCCTATTAAGTGCAGTGATGGATCTTAGTTTTCGTTCCCTGAGTAGCCTGGAGGCCATTGACTCCTGGGGCAGGTAATTATCATTTGTCATTGAAACCCTTGAATTAGCTGAGAAATGATGACTGCCTCTTATTCCATGGGCGACTCTACGCACTAACAAACTTACTAAATTAGGACTTAGGATAGCGTTTTCACGAGGGCGTGACCGAGATGTATAAAGTGGAGGTTATTATCAGCATTCCGTTGTCCTAAGTGGCTGGTTTCAAAGTCCTGTGTGCATGAGTGCAAAATATGCAAGGGCATCCATGGATGTGTGTGTGTGTGCCTATAGGTGCATTTAGCATGTGTGTATGCGTCCCTGAAGGCCCTGTGTGCCCTTTATTAGCAGCAAGTTGACTCTATTCAGCTTGGCGAGTGATTAAACCTTTGCATGGCGGGAACTTTCACACTACTGTGAACCGTGTACGGTGATTAAAGGCTGCTCAATTTGTAGTCCAGTCCCACTGCTATTCTTCCTCATTGATCTTTTTCAGGCCCTTGAAGTGAGGAGCTGCACGCAGCAAGCTCCTCTCATTGGAATGAGAGGAGACGCATACTCTGCCCTACTCCTTCTGTCTGTCTGCTCTCATGTCAGCAAATATTCCACCGACATGTATCAGATCTAATTACAGCTAAGAACTAGCCGCCACGCATGGCTTGTGTTTAATCATGTTTATGTTTCTTTTGATATCGTAAAATGAATTGAATTAAGGTCCTTTAATGTTCGACAGAGTGCCTGATTAAATATCAGTCAGAATTCTAGATGCATTACTTGCAGAGTGCTGCAGAGTGCTGATCTTTTTAATGAATTATGTATAGCTCAAGAAGGTAAAGGTAAATTGGAACCCTGTAGAATAGAGTTCATTTCATCGTCACACTGTCAGAAAAACATTATACAAATCAGCAGACCTGTGATTCAAGTCATTTGGTTCAACTTCCAAGCAAGTCCCAACTCATTTTTTTTTTTTTTTTTTTTTTTTTGGGCAAGTCAAAGTAAGCCAAAGATTGTTTCAAGTCCAGTTGGGCCCTTGTTAAAGCAAGTCACCCCAAAATACTACAGTCTTACCTGCAGGGTATTAGTGCCTGTATAATAATGAAATTGTTAGCTAATTAATCTAGCCTGTTCAAAAAGTATGACATCGAATTATATTTTTTTTCTAATTATTAATATCAGTGAAATGATTGCAATCAAGCAAAAAACAATTAACTTTATAAAAGGTTATTTATTTAATCCCTGCCAATCACTCTTAAACAGTGAAATAGTGACAGCCAACTTGAATGACTTGATGATAAATCAAAGCAAAGATGTTGCTTTAGCCCATGTTTACCAAAGTTGTTAGAACAAATGCTAACACTTGCATGCTAACATGGTCACGGTGACCATTTGAGTTGTCTCACAGGACCTACAGTTGTAGAGACATTTTACTTAAAACAGAAAATAACAGCCTCATGGCGTCGCTCCAGGAAAAGTTACTAAATCGTTAGGGGAGTCATCATCTGGGGAACATGAATGTCAATCAATCCAATGGATAGATTGAGGTATTTCAGTATGGAGGTGTTTCAGTATAGACCAAAGGAGTACCCTAGGACATAAATCTTTAATGCTCTGCTCTGTATTTTTCAGCACCTATTGCCTGCCTGTCCATCCTTAACGAGGGATTGATCCCTCCTTCACTGCTCCTCTTGACGTTTTGCTCTCTCTCTCTGGAAAAATGTTTTTTTTTCTTTGTAAAGGAGCTTGTCCATTTTCAAAGCAAAGGTCTCAGGATGGACAATGTTGTACTGTGATTCGATTGCAATGCCCTCTGAGATAGGTACGTGATTTCTGTCCATATATATTACACCCATTTCACTTGACTCAGAAAAATGTGTCCACTTTCAGTTTGCCCCAGGAGTACACCACAAAAACACAAATACACTTTAACACACTGCAGAGAGACAGGAACAGGGTTATCACATCAGCAATGCTGGATGCCAAAACACTTCCCAAAAGGAGTTTGGAGGCTAACAAGTGGGTTTCAGGACAAATAGCAAAGGCTGATTGTTGCAATGCTGTGATATCAGATTTGATCAAGCAGCAGATGTTACCTTTATTGCAAGTCATTACTGCTGTCATACTTATTAGCATACAAATGGTTTCTGGGCCCATGGAGACCCAAAAGTTATTGCATGTGTAATTGAACCTGATCTCTGCTCTCTGATTGAGATGTTCCAGCACGCACACACTTGGCCTTGCACACACAGTGGTGAGCACATTGTGCGAACACACAAATCCGCCTACACCCACGCAGCCCCCACACACATGCAGGGACTTTATCGCTGTTCTTCCCAACCAGTCACAATCTATTTATAATATATAAAAATAAACAGTACCAGAGAAAGAAGGGGAGGACGAAACACAGGAAAGGGGAATTAGATGATAATAATGACATTTATTATAGTCATGATGATCATGTCATTGATTGAAACATTAATTTCCTGCAGACTGTTCCTCACACAGTTTGGATTATTAATAAATAACACATGAGTGATATAAAAAATAAAAAAAACTGCAGTTTTGCATTCTTCATGAACCTGCATTATTGATTGATAGATGTCACATTCTCACTGAATTTGATGCTTAACTCATATGGTCATATAATGATATAATAATACAAGGAATTTTCACACCCAATATTGTCTCTGAATTATTTTTATTATAACAAGGAACAGAATACTAGTCTGTTACAGGAGATGATAATTCACTCACTGAACCGTAACAGTGTCATGGGAGCTTTTTGTTGCTGCCACTCAAATTCATGTGACAGATCCTATGACTGTAACGCTTCTCTTATTTATTGCTGGGAGAGCCAGAGTAGGCTTTCAATATCCAATAGAGTCAACCTGTTATTGTGGTCTCACTGGTATTTTGCAGATATGTTGTAGAGAGATTGAAAATGAGGCAATAAGATCTTAAGAAGATCCCTGGCATTTATCTATTTATTTATCTATTCATTTTGCCATGCTTGCAGAATACCTCGAGGTATAGCAGTGTCGATCTCTTGGTAGGTCAGTTGGTTGGTCCACCACTTTGGTCAAAACTGTGCAACTGTATATCTCAACACCTAGTAGACAGATTCATCTAATGGGGCAGTACTGTCATGAATAGTCACCAGAGGATGAATCCATATTTTGTTGACTCCATTCCTGTATCCACACCAGCAGGTCAAATGTTACTTCAAATGATTTAAATGAAACAATGACTTCAGCTGTACGCATACTTTTGGTGATTTTTGCTTAATGTTAGATAACTAAGATGATGAACAACATCATATCTGCTGAACATTGCCATATATTTTGGGGTAACCCAAATGTCATACTTTCCATCAAAAATCATTCACTCACACTGACAAGGTTAGAAAGAATGATTCTTTACTTGAAATAATAATTTTGTTTTTCAAACTTTGGTCACTCCATCATCATCAATACCACCTGACTGCTTTCTCCCTAAAAAGTTCCTACATGGTTTGGAGTTGTGTTGTGGGCCATCATCTTGTTGTAAGATGAAGTTTGCTGCCTTGAAGGCCAGCATCCTGGAGCTGCCTCTTCTCTGTCAAAGCTGACTCTGGTGTTTGGCTGGTACCATTTAATGAAGCTGTAAGTTTAGACCTGTGAGGTGTTTGTTTCTCCGACTAGACAGTCTGGTGTACTTGTTCTCTTGCTCAGTTGTGCACTGAAGCCTCCCACCTCTCTTTCTATTCTGGTTAGGGTCAGTTTACGCTGTCCTTTGAAGGGGGTAGTACACACTGTTGTATTACACCTTTACTTTCTTGGCAGTTTCTTGCATGAAATAGCTTTCATTCCTTAGAACAAGAATAGACAGACAAGGTCTACAAGAATGCTCTTTTTTCTGGCTATTTTGAAAGTAAAGTATACTATACCGAAGAAAAGACAATAAATATTTCCTCTAAAATCAGCACAGCAGTTTTCAGCTGTGATGACATCATTGCTCTAGGGTTTTATAATGATCAATAAGCCTTTCAATGTGCCAAACCTGTATTAAAAAACCTGATAAGTATTGCCATTAACAGTAAATGCAATGCTGGCATTAGCACTTAGTTCAAAGCATCACTGTGCCTAAGTACATCCTCACAGAGCCCCAACTTAGGGTAAGACTTGTTTATTTTGAAGAGGCAAAGTATTATTTAAGCAGTAAGTTAGAGGTTTCAGCCTGGGCGGGAGGATCAGTTTTAATCTCAGGGAATGAGTGATAAATTAAATCTTGGAATGTACATGCAGTGTAGCTGAATATGGAGCCGTGCAGTTCTGACCTCAAAGCCTCTTCTGAATTTCTAATTCTACTAATAAAGCTTTTATGCTCTGATCCATGAATAATTCCATTAATCTCAATTATAAACTGTATAAACTTCACCTTGCCACATTAAATTCATTCATTTGAAGCCCCATGACATTGATGACCGGCAGAAATATGTACATAGCTTTTCTCTGACTCTCTTTGAAAACAGCACCAGGCATATTTTAATGAACAGTTGTTGTGGGAAATACCCTTCTGCAGAGTCATAAGATAAGTTCAATACCACCCTCTTATCTGTCTATATTGTCACAGCCAGAGGCTGGTAAGCTTAGCTGAAAAAAATGGAAAAGGGGGCAGACAGCTAGCCTGGCTCTGTGCACTGTTCAATATTGTGTCTTCCAGCACTCTGAGGTTCTGAGGAGGGGTTATGTGCAGGACTGAGCTAATCGACTAAGATAAGCTGACCCGCTGCTGGCTGTATTCATAATGCACAGACATAAAAGTGGTATTGATCTTCCGATGTAGCTTTCAACAAGAAAGTGAATGACATCAGTATTTTCTTAATAAAACTATTTTTGTGGCTTCTTGACAGACTTGTGAAAATATTCATCCACACGGCTTGTTCCTCTTAGAGGCCTATACAGTATATCAGGTAGGCCTTCACTTAAACCATGGCGCGTGATCCTACTGGTCCTCTCTGTGTTGAGATGCTGACACTTCCATTCGTCACACGAACCCTTCATTTCACTGTTTGCCCTGTTACGCTCAGATGTGATTTGTGCATTTCTGCGTCAACACAGATGGATGAGGCTCCTCAGCAAGGCTGTCAGTCTAAGTCAGAGGAGACATTAAATTACTGCAACCAAGGCTGTGCTCTACATGAAAGAGGCACACACTTACACACCGCCAAATCACTGTGTGTGTGCGTGCGTGGGTGCATGTGTGCATGCGTGTGTATACATCTGCTCTGCTCTTGCACATACCCCTTATTTTTATGTGAATATGAGTGAAATTTTTAATAACAAATCTGCGTTGCATTACTGTTATTGACAAAAAGTGGATTAATGACCTCAAAATGTACTCAGAAGGAAATAATAAATCTCCATTTGGCTGTTTAGCTGCTTGGCTGACTGACTCGCTGGCTGGCTGGGAAAACTATGCTGACCTGGGTGCATCCAAATTAGATATTGGCATGGTTGCATGTATTACACAGTGGGAGTGCTGCTCTGGCTCAGTCACCCTGCTGCTCTAAATCTGGCCAGTGCTCAGCTCAGCAAACACAATGCAACAGCGGGGAGACAGCATCTCCACATTCTCATTAAGCTGCAGATAATAGCTAGACAAAAGCAGAGCCCCGCAGATGTTTTTTAATGTTTTTCACTCTCCTGGAATCCAATTGTACATGTTTATTTTTGTCGATTTGTCCTTACACTGTCATCACGTTGCTTTTGAAGTGAGGCATAAAAATAAGCTTACAAGCAGTGCAATTATAAATCAGACTGTAAAGTAAAAGTAGTGTCACTATTCCACATGGATAGGCCACTTAAAAGAGCTTCAGTTGAAATTCACTGACATATAAACAATGCACATCTGATCACTGTAGTGGCAAAAGCTCAAGCACATCCACCTATTCACATCAGTCACCGGCGGCAACCCCCTCGTAAATTAGTTAAAGGGATGAAAGAGAGAAGAGATGGAAGGAATGCCAGAGAGCAGCAGAGGGGATGATAGAGAGCAAGAGACGGGTGGGTGAGACAGAAAGAGGAGAGACAAAAGAGAGAGGGAGGAGGTAGAGAATGAGGAGGTGGCCATCATATCCCTCCCTGTCTTTGATCAGTGGTCCATGGGGAACGGAGGCAGTGCAGATAGCTGGTCCACAGCTCCTGAGGAACGCAGCTTCACATTCCTCCTTGCTCTTTCCCCGCTTCTGCAAAATCACTTGTAGTCTTTCAGACCACGGCAGCTGTGAAAACACATCATGGCTTACTACATGCCAGAAACGACCGGGCTAATGCACTGCAGTGCCATTGTCCTGCTGGTCCTCATTCACTAGCGCAATTCCTCTCAGGGCAACCTGTATTCTATTCTTAAAATGCTTCTTTCTGTTATATTCTATTTCTATTTAGGATGATTATTAATTTATCTTGTTGCGTAACCCCCCCAAACAGGAAGATCAGAGGTCATGTTCAGCTACAGGGCAGCACTGGTATGACTCAGGGTTTTAGTGTTTTGCTCAAGGGCACTTCAGCAGGGCAAATGCATGCTGATGAGGAACCAAAACTGCCAAGTGGACGGCATCAAAAGGTCTTAAATTCTAGCAGCCTAAACCTTGCAGACATCCTTCTTTTTTGATCTTCAGCTGGGCATTACCAATCACTCTGCTGCAAAATCACATGGACCTGAAGCCCCAAAACCAAACTTTCTTGGATGCATGGTCCAGCAGCCTTCTGTTTGGATAAGTGGTGCTGCCTGTACAGTGTGGGTTATTGCTGCAACTTCCAATAGTCATCTGTCTTTGAACTCAAACAAACATAAAATAAACAAAACACACTGGAATATACAGTAGCATGATAAGATAGTCAGTGAGATAATTGTGCATCCTGCATCATCATGCACAACACATTTGTCAGCCAATTATTTTGGTTTGATATGGCTGTTTTGATTCCTGTTATCACAGCAGACCCTGAATTCTTGACTATAAACACACCTTATATGAAAAAAGTATCTTTTTAGTGGGTCTTTAGGGCATTTCCTGTTGTTCAAAAGCACATCAAAAGTAGCATGATCACAAGCGTATAAGAGTCCGTGAAGGATTTTATTTAAACTGAAAACACTTTGGATGTTAAATATTGTTATTGATATCAGAGTTTATTACTGACCCTGGAAAAAACAGCATGCATGAGAAATGCTTCAAAAAAAGAAAGAATTTTGGCTGTTGTGTGATATTATCAAAAGCTCCAGAGCAACCATAATTAACAAATGGTAAATGTATAGTTATTTAAACTTTAGTTAATAGTAATGTCATTGGTCAAGGTTTATAAACATCAGCTGCACATTTATCGTGGCCATCTAGACATTAACAGATGACCTACAGACAGTATGCAAAAGAAGAGGGGCGAAAAGAAACCAACAAAAGCGTATACCTCTATTCATAAGAACCTCTCTCTGATGCTCAGATATAGCTCAATAAGCAAACCACAAACACAAGCTCTCATTTCTCTGTGGTAAATCACTGCAGACTCTGTTCCACCTTCACTCCCTCTTCGGTGCTCTTCTCCGTGGATGTGAATGGGTGCACTGGAAGCCCCGCCCACCTCGAGCGTGACGCGAGCCAATGGCAGCGCACCGTGCGCCGTCGAAGGGACGTCACATCATCATCAGCGGTGGGACTGCCGTGCTCCTCTGCTCGGCTTGCAGTCTCCACGGCACCTCTTGTTTTTGAGTGTATGAGCTACCTATTGAGCACTTCGCACGACTGGAGGAATTGACGAAGAAATTAGCCTGTTGGTGTTTTAGGCAGAGCGAAGGCTGAGCTGTGCGAATGGAGAGATATGTGTTATAGGGGGAGAAGAGGGACTGCCTGGCTGTCTTTACTCCCAACCAGGGTAAAAGCTACTTTGATGCAACCGCTTAGCTAACAAGCTAACTGGGAATGTTTTCAGAAACTAGCCTGTAGGTTAGCTAGCTAGCTCGCTACCCACATCGGACGGAGTGATTCTCTGTGTAGATTTAGCAAACAGTTATAATGATACTTACATCTTTCGGTACGTTAAGTCAAGCAACTGAGGCGACGTCTCAAACGGCGTATGTTGGGTGTTTGGGGCTCCAGTGGCCGCTTGGTTGCTAATTTTTAGAGGGGACAATAGTTAACTGTTCAGGCAACAAGTCTGGCAAAAGCTGCTGCCTAAACGTTACTCAAGTTTGTGCGCATTTGCTTGATGTTGTTGTTTGTAAGCGCGTTAATGTTGTTGGCTATACGCCAGCATTTTGTGGTTAAATAAGCGTTTGGGGCAAAGTAAATGTGTTGTTATACAAAGGGAAGTGGGGTGCCACTTACACCTTAGACTCACATTTTTGGTTGGATCGGGTCGCTCTGTTTTATAGGAGACACTACGGTCAGTTAGTCGATACAGCTATTGACGAGGAGACGAGGTGGATGAACATTATAAGTCGCCCACATGCTTTGGATTAGTTCCCGGACTTGTGAAAGGCATCTGAAGCAGAAGGTGGGAGACGTGAGCGCACAACCCTTGCAGCCCGGGGGAAGATGGCGGAGCGTTCCCGCAAGAGGTGGTGAAACCAAAACTTGGGCACTTCTTGGATTTATCGCCAGAGATCTTATCTCAGATCGTAGGACACATGCAGGCCAAAAAACGGTACTTAACCCTGTTCTCCGCCGGTGCGTGTCTCATTCTGTTGTTTTGTTTTGGGGGGATACAAGTCCCGCTATCCAGACGGGGACCCAGCCGGCGTGATGACCACAGCCTCACCGGTTATCATCCCGGGGCGCGGTGGCGTCGCTTCCCGGGGTCCCTGCAGCCTTTCAGTTCCTGGGAGCACGACCAGAGCGATGATCACAATGAACACATATCTCCTAGACAGAAGAGGGACGCTAACTCAGGCGTTTACACTGGAAAACGCTGCAGAATGGATTCCTGCTTTGATTTCTCTGTGTGTGCGAGGAATGGATTTAAAGTTTACGTCTACCCCCAGCAGAAAGGGGAGAAGATGTCAGAGAGTTATCAGAACATCTTATCATCTATTGAAGGATCCAGGTTTTACACACCTGACCCAGGACAGGCGTGTCTGTTTGTCCTGAGTTTGGACACTCTAGACCGGGACCAGCTCTCACCCCAGTATGTGCACAACCTAAAAGCAAAAATCCAGAGCCTTCCTCTGTGGAATGGGGGCAGAAATCACATCATCTTCAATTTATACTCTGGCACCTGGCCAGACTACACAGAAGACCTCGGCTTTGACATCGGCCTCGCCATGTTGGCTAAGGCCAGCATCAGCACAGAGAACTTTAGGCCCAAGTTTGATGTGTCTATCCCCCTTTTCTCTAAAGACCATCCTAGGACAGGAGGGGAAAGGGGCTACCTGAAACATAACACCATTCCCCCTTTTAGGAAGTACATGCTTGTGTTTAAGGGGAAGAGGTATCTAACAGGAATAGGTTCAGACACTAGGAACGCCTTATATCATGTTCATAACTCAGACGATGTGGTCCTCCTCACCACCTGTAAGCATGGGAAGGACTGGCAGAAGCACAAGGATGCCCGCTGTGACAAAGACAACATGGAGTATGACAAGTAAGTACTATGCAGATTTTCAGCCGACACACAACAGTTGTTGTTCCGGTCATTATTTTGTTCTCTCGCACTCAATCTAGTCTTTCATCATGTCAGTATTTTGTTGGTATGGTGGCTTCATATGACTTTTTTGTGGTCCAGCACTAGCGTGCAACAGATATTTGATTTTTGGGAGCAGATACTGATATTACAGAGTAAAAAAATATGATATATTTATATCAGCTGATAAACAATTACAATTATCCCTCAAATGTGGTTATCAAGATCCTGTGCAATGAAAGGATATTTTAGCAGTTTAACAATAAACTTTAAAGTTTCATCAGTGCACTACAAATTTGACAATTCTAATGACCCCTTTTCTGCATTAAGATTTGTTTATTTCAGACTGTAAATATGCTGACACTGATTTATCTGTGATAGGCCTGTAGTGCTGTTAAGGGTCATGGACCTGTTTCCTTCTTGGATAGAAAAGGAGAATTTCAAGATGGGCTCTATAACCATGATGTACTGTAGTCAATTCACCTAAAGGTATATTAAATTGACTGGGATTTGTTTTTTGCCCTTGTTCCCATAACACTCATCTGTTGCCCTTTTGAATATTTTTCAGTTTTATGATCAGTTATTGCTGCCATGCTGCTGTTTACTTTTTCTTTTCCTGTTTTTGTTTCACACCTTTCAACTTCATACAAGAGCCTTACATCTGGGATGTCATGTGCATAATTTGACATTACATATAACAATAACGAGGCAGTATGATGTGTTACTAAATGCAACATGGTCTTAGGGCTGTGTAGATGTAACCTGTTTTATTCCCTGATTTAATTCCTTTTCTTTTTGTGCATCTGATCTACCAAACAGCAAAAGACAACGGTGATTTGCTGCATTTAAATAGTCCTCATATGACTTTATTTACCACACATCACGAGGCACGGATAAGTAGATTTGCTTTAATGTCAGCAACAAGGACCACTGTATTAATGTAATTTGATTGATTTACCCATCTGTCAATACAGCCTACTACTCAGCGGTAGATGTATCTGCCTCTCTTGCTCTTGACATTTCCACCTTTCCGCCTGTCAGTGTATTATGAGTACTGATCCTCTCTGACAGGAATTGTCTATATAATACAATAATACACACTCTAGATTACCAATTCTTAGATGACACCTTTTTATGAGCAAGTATATGGAAACATTTGCTCCAACTCCAACAAACTGAAAAGTTATATAATGCTCAGTAATACTGTAACAAGTCCCCATCCCTGCAGAAGGCAATATTGTACCTCAGAAAGTGGCTCTGTGATCATCACCCAGTCCTCCGGTTAAGCCATACTGTTTGCTGTGCCCAAATCTGATGAGCAAACTGGCGTCTGTCTCCCAGCTTTGGCCAGTGGGATTCATTTTGTGTACCCCCAGACTGTGCTGTGTTGTTACTGGTGACTGTGTGGCGCTGGGTGTTTGACTGTGGCTCTTTGGAGTGGATTAGCGGGGACAAAGCGCTGGTGCCAGTAAGGGGAAGCCACTCTGGCCCCTGTTTGCTCAGTCATTTCCCAGACAAACCCAACTGCATGAGCCAGGAATGCCCTGGCCCCAACCTGTGTCCTGTGTGACCCCGACAATGTTTTGGACCTGCTGTGATTGACCCTCATGTCAACTTTTTACTATGTTGTTGTCAGTTGTTCAGTTTAGAAAGGGACAATTTCATAGTATGAGAGTTGTTTTCTTTGGGTCCTCAGATCTCAAACTGGTTCTGATGGGTTTTTATATCATGTTGTCTAATGTGTTTGCTTAGCATGGATCCACAGAGGATTCTCATGTTTATGTCTGCCTCTGTAGGTATCAGCTTATGAGGTTCATTCGTCGGCTCCACAGAATAACATCCTCATATCACTCTTAAGACGTGAGCTATCTGCTCTGCCTCTGCCAGCTCACTGCTTTACCAGGCACTGCCAGGAAGAGATTTCACACAGTGAGATGGGTGGCAACAGAGCCATAACCCAAAGGAAAAATTAATCCTTCTGTCATTAAGTAGCATTGGGGGAGAAACAGGCTTTGGGTATCTCTCTAGCCCTCACCAGCTTAGTTTCATTGCATGGCTACAGTATGTTCAGTGATTCTCAGTGAGTACATCCTCAGTAAGCCAAATCACTGCCATTCAACAGGCTATGGCTTGATCCCCAGTCCACAGCAGAATTCCTGTTAAATTAAATAAAATTACTTTACTGATCCTGACCTTGCCTTCTCCTTGTACTGACAGAGCCTTAACAGCCAGTATGTCACTTGAATTAATAGGGGTACCAGAAGTTCTTGCTCTTAAATCGTAAGGAGCATATATTACTGTTTAAATCAGAAAGCTGGAACTGCCCATTCCTCTGAGCCCACATGTGACCTGTTTGCATGTCTTTTATCATAATGCAACATTTGAACATATAGGTCTGTTTACTCCATGATCAGATCTTACCCACGTTACGATCCAGTTAACCATATCACATCCTGAAGTAGAGACACCCGTGTTTTGTATGGATCTAAAGCTGCATGATAGAAAGGAATTTATTGTCAACAATTTATTTAGATAACCATGTGGGCTGTGGGATATTATAATGAGAAATTATCACTTCCTCATTTTGACATTTTGTTGTCTAAAAAATGAATACATTAATTGAAAATTAAGTGAAAATAAACTACAGATTGATCCATAAATAAAATAATCGTTAGTTGCAGCTCTACTTCTAATCACAATTTAATCAAGGCCAGTGACAATGGCTCTTAAAGCTTTCTTAACAGAAAACTGTCCTATGGTTTCTGTACATAAGAAAGGCAAAAATGAAAAGTGCATCTCTAGGCCAGTTATGCATTTTTTATGAGAAGTTTGTTTGGACTGGATCTGGCAAAAAATATCTTGCAGTGTACAGTGATTTTACAGAACACTACTTAAGGCTGTTTGGTTTCATCTATTGCAGCATCTTTTCAACCTGTGTGTACAATAATGGCTTGCTTTCACATTTTAACTACCCCAGACTGGCTTCGTACCAAAGAACATGCACTGAGTTCAGTATTTTCATGGACTGTTTATGTGCAATGTTGATGGCAGTGATGAATGAATTATTAATAGTAGTTTAACATTATGCCTGACAGGACTGATTCATCAGTCCCCCAAAAGCCAAATTACTTTAAAGGTCCCATATTATACTGTTTTTCATTGATTTCACACAGCTGTCAGAGGTCCAACAACACTTTATTTGATATGCATTGCCCCAAACCCATCCGTGGTACTGAATTCCAGCTGTCTAAAAGTTGCTCAAGTGAGCTCCACTGAGAGCAGGTTTTTCCTGTGCCTGCACCTTTAAATGCTTATGAGCTCCTTCTGTGCCTTGCCTGCTACATGCCTCTCTCAGGGGAGAAGATGCTAGTCGTAGCATGCGCTAGCCTTATGGTGGATGTGTATATATCACTATGTGTCGCGGAGATGCTTTCGTTCAACCATACTAGTTTGACCCAGAATCGGACCCAGAAGGAGAGGCTCCTGAAGAAATACAGACTCTGCGGCTGCAGCAGGATGTTTCAGAATGGTTAGTGTGCCTGTATAATGTTAGTTTGTTCATTTGTTTTGTTACAGTTACTACAATGTAGCTAATGGCTAACAGCTAATGAAAGCTGTGTTTGTCTCAACACAGTCTCCAAACTCTTGGACGCTGTTTGCATCGTCTCTGTCTCCAGTCTGCACGTTTCCAGACTTTTTATTAAGACAGCCAAGCTCCATCATAATATTATTAACATTAAATTCGCTTCAGACACCATTGCATAGTGGACCGAAGTGAAGCTAAGTAGCCAAGTGTAAATACTATCAAAATGTGGTGACATTTACCTGTGGCTCGGGTGCAGTTGCTGGGTCTGGTATGGGTGGGACTGATCCATTATACGAGGTTCAGTCTCGAGGCAAACGGAGGACAGAGGTTACTGAAGCAGTCCGATGTGAAGTGGTTGGCACACACATACAAACTTACACGAACCGCAGCCAGCGCGTTGTCATTAAATGAAATGCAACCACTGTCTCTTCTGTTGTTCTGTAGCTGGGACAGAATATACGCACTGATGTTGATTATTACAGCCAAGAACAGAGCAATTTGCGTGTCTATTCTGAGCGACGACATTGTGAAACACTGATATCTTACCACTGGACACACAGAACTTCACCTCGGGGATGAACGCTCCCCTCTCGGATATCTCTTATCACCGCGCAGAGGAGGTCAGACCATGAAAACGAGTCCTTTCGTTAAGTAACGAAAGGAGTCATTTTGAATCTGAACAGCCTGTAGGAGCTCCGATTGGGTGGGCTGCAGAGACCATGTAGGAATCGCTTGCTTTCCTCATTCTGGGAGTTGGCAGGCTCAGGGAGGACCAGCTTATATATGTAGAGACCAGAGAAAACGTGTTTTTCATAATATGGGACCTTTCAGTCAGTAATCATGCGCAGACCTGCTCTTTATTTTGGGCTTGGCACCCAGCTGTGTAGGTCTTCCCAAGGGGTTTAGAGTCAGAGCGGCCAAAGATGTGGGTGGGGCAAATGCCAAGGAGATCAATATTTGTTTTATGGGTCAACTTTTACTTTCCTAGCACAGCACACTGGGTAGAATAAGATGGTTGTAGCATGCTGAAAGTTGGGAAGTATTAAAGAAGCGGAGCCCTTAAAATATCCTCCTTGATCAAGTAGCTGTTAGCAGGCATTGGACAATTATTAACTGTGTGAAACATTTGATCAGCTATAGGTGTACTACATTAATGGATATTCCACACAGTGTCATATCACTTCATATCATTTCACTTTGTCTCAAATGCCAGTTGGTAGGTAGTACTGAGTTCTCCCTGCAGGTTGAGGGTATAAATATGGATGAGTTGCATTATCCTGTTCTACAGCCCTATGGGTCAGACAGTACAGTCTGTGGTCTAACTGGGTGGAAGTAATAGTTTCTGTGCCTGGCTGTGGCCCTTTGTGCAACAAATCCCTCTTATCCTCTCCCACTGACAACAAGGAAGTTGTGACAGACTGAATGCAGCCTCTCACCATAATTGCCATGTAATGGCCATGTAATTTTTGTGTAATAGTTGAGGCTTTATTCTTCAGAAGTTGGTTTGGAGTGTTCATGGGGCTTTTGATGCATTCTACTGAGCATATGAAACCTGTTTGAAGGAAGCATTTTGTTGGATCTTGGTATGGCATTGCGTAGTGCAGGGTCTGATTGTTTTGGTTGCAGAGTGAGTGTCTTTGTATGCATGTACACTCTTATCTCCAGTCTTGAGATTTCACAGTCTCATTGCTCAGGTAACATATTTGTATGAAAGTAAGCAAGCTTCCTTTCGTTCATCTTTTGTCACTCATGCCTGCTGTGAGTCATTGAGGTTTTCTTAGTGGTGATATAAATTGGCACCTGTCAGGTACCTTTTGCTTACATCAAAGGAGGTTTATTTTAGTATTGACTTACGCTTGGTTATTTCTGTTTACCTTTACATGTGTGGGAACGATTGAGTCGTGGACTATTATTGAATTTTTGTACCGCAAGAAAAGATGCCACGCTTAGACTTATAAAAGACTGTGTCAGGTATGATGCAACCTTTTTGAATTTGCGTATCCTGCTTGAAATGTTCACGAGTTATAGTCCACATATTGTGTTTTGCAAGTTATCTCCACTATGCCTCCATTTTGCTTATTTACTTGTCACGTCCCTGCTGTTCCCAGTCAGTGGGTAGAGTCAACTTTTTGCTTCGCTCTTCGCGGCACTCTGTCCTTCAGACATCTGCACTCAGCCACTATGTACAAGCCTGTAATACAGCCAACGGAGAGAAGAAAAGATACAGCAGGAGGCAGGTCAGATGCAATTTTAACCTCAAACTGAAAGCCCCGCTCACAGCTTGTTTCCAATTAAGAGGCCCTGCCAAGCGAGAGAGTAAGAGAGGGATAGAGTGAGAGATGAGTGGAGCGATGCAGAGGAGTGGGAGACAAACTGAGAGAGTGTGTTGGAGGGAAGAATGGGAACACAAAGAGAGAACAGTGAGGGTCTGAGAAACTGAGGGAAAAAGTAAAGCAAGAGAGAGTGAGAAAACAGGGAAAAACACATGCCAGCCATCCAGCAGCGAGAGGTGAGTGCAATAGCTGGCTGGGTGCTGACGTTGGTCTGCTAGGTGTATTTATAGACTTGCAGGGTTTTAATCCTCAGTATTGGCCAAAGCCCCTGGCAGAGGGCTGCTAGCCAACTTGATGCAGGCTTTATTGAGCCTGGGGAGAACGATAATCGTTGGGGGAGGATGGTCGATCTCTGAGTTCCTGCACATTTACTTTAAATGGGTTTTTTCACAGTCTCTTCTACTGTTTCAGGACTTTGGCTCTGGAGTTGGGTTTATCGTTTATGCACTACTTCAGAGATGTACTGTTTTATTCAGTGGGCTGTTTTTTTCAGGATAACTGATTATTCTCTGGTTTACCAGCCACTAGCCAAGCACCTCTTGATGCTATGAAAGCTGCATTGCCTTATTGTGTTGAAAGGCCATATAACGCACCTAACTAATACATATCCTAATAAAAACATAATGATATTTTGCCCATCCCGCGGCCACATTTACTATTTAACATATTAAGTCTGCTGTCTGTGTTTCTATACTGCTATATTTAACTGAATGGCCTCAGTTTATGAAAAGATCCCTTATTCTAGAAGGCTCCTCCAGTTGCCATCCCTTTATAACTCAGCTCTGCCAGTAAACTCCGGGTGATTGGCTGTTCTGGATAGAGCTGAATGATACAGCAGACAGTGAAACGGGCTGGTAAACCAGAAAACCGCTACGCACAGATTATATGTTTGCTCTTCATCGACGAAGGCCTAGAAATGACACTTGACATGACCGCACAGTAATTTTGGAACAGCCATTGTTTTGAATGCTGCTGCTGAGTAGGCTGAACCCCTTCATGCTGTTTCCCATTCCCCGAAGCAGCATTAGTGTCTCAGCTTGTTTTTGTGTCTTGACTGATGTTCACTGCCACTCACTTCCACCTATAACCTGTTTTATGTTCTCTCCTACCGTCATGTTAACAGTAAAAAATGAAGAAGCTATATATAGACACCTATTGTCATTGAGGTGTTTCTCCAGAGTTCAGTGTGCCACATAAACAATCCTGAATTGGCAATACAGTATATGCATCTCCAATACATTGTGTTTTCATTCACATTTTTTTTTCCAAAGGCTGTTATGTCCCAATGTCTCGTCTATAAGGCTGTAAACGGCCAACCCAAAGAGGACAATGCTGGCAAGATCACACACTGACAACAATAAGTTGAGATGAGCCCCTCTGAATACTGTGATTGGGAACAAGTTGCAAATCTTTGTCAGCTGATGTTCATCTTTCCTAATAACAATAGACAATAGAACTGGAAATGTAAGACTCACTAAGCTTTATCCACTTTTATCTATACCTCTGCATATTTTATAGCATTCTTGGTGAGTGGCTTGTTTGTGTGTGTATTTTAAGTAGTTATTTGACAGTTTGATATTTGAAAGATGGTTTGATTAAAGCAAAGGTTTAAGCTTTCTGTTTCAAAGTACACAAAACACATCACGCAGAAGAGTGCATAGTTTATCTTCCTGTTGATGAATACTTTGTAAGGGGGGATTTATTAAGCCTATAGGCCTAATGGCCCTTAGCCTTGTCTTAAGGGGGTGAAGGGCCGAACTAGATGGATGAAGCACAGTTTCCTATAGAGGTTGGGGATTACAAACTACCCATATTTCGAGAGCTCATGGTAAGTGATAGCCATGAAAACAAATGCAGGAAAGCGGATAACCAAGCAGCCAGGCTATCAAATGGCATGCATTGTTATTCAACAACACATAACAGCATCATGTCGTGCAAAAATGGCTAAACTGACTCTGGCTGACCTATTGAGTTTAAATTCCTACTGTTTACTTACAACATTATTGCTTCAAGTCAAACTAATGACCTGTGCAGAATGTCCTCACCTTGACCACATCTCTCTTTCTGCTGTGCTTTTATTAAATAAGGGATGATGTGGGTGAATGAATGTCATTTGAAGCAGCTTTTTCAAAGATTATTTAACTGTATTTGAACACCCAGGTATATACAAAATGATCTCTCCATAATTGATTTAAAATGATTATCATTGTCAGCTTGAGTGTGATACTATGAAAACTACAAAGATGCCCTGTAATGTAATTCAAGGTTATAATATCTGGTATTTTGCCAAGAAAATCTGTTGAAGTGTGACACATTAAAATGTTTTCCCTGTAAATGATTTACCATAACAGCAAAAGCAACAAGTGAGAGGGAATGGACATCACTTGTCGAGCAAATCTTAACAAGTATTTTTTGAAAACAAGCAGGATCAGTACTCGGTATCAGCTGATACCTAGAGCCGAGTTATCTGAAGTGATTTCAGGAAGGAAAAAATGGTATTGGAACATCTGTACTTTCTGTAGTGTGGTCTAGCCTTTAAAACCAGGAAAAGACCATTTTGATTTCATATTACGATATACTGTTGTCCAAAGTATATCTATAGTATACAGTCTCATATTATGACATATATTACTGAATATTGCCTAGTTCTAACCTGGATCAGCAGCTGTGTTGGAAAGTAGTTTCAAATATTCATCATTTGTAACTTTATCAAAGGAGTTGTATGAGGGTAGACATTCTGTCTGTTTATTTGTATTATTATTTACAGATACCTGCCATATGAAATGCACTTGATTGTGTTCTTTTAAGTGTGATGTACTGTGTGTAAAGTATGCACATATGCCTGCTTCATCCCGGAAGCATCCCAAAGTGAACTCTTTCCCAGAAGGCTTCAGTCTACTCACTTCTCAATTGATTGCCATCTCATTTTTCACTGCCAGGATTTATAGAGGGGGAGGTTGAGGGTGAGCAGAGGGTATTACCATCAGTATTCACTCATTAATGACGACCAGTGCCTGTGAAGTAGCCAGCTTTACAGTACCTTGACTTAAGGTCAGCGACTTGGTGTGACCTGGTACAGCCTAATTTAAAAGTAGTGAAAGTCCAGCAATTTGGGCCATTTTTGGTAGTCATTTTAGATTTGTGTACTTGAGCGTAAGCTTGAGTGGTTGCAGTGGTTTCCTTCACTTTCAGACTCTCTCCCTCTGATTCAAATTCAAATATGCTTGAATGGGTTTTAGTCTCACTCTCTAGTTGTTCAGGATGGGCGGCGATGCCATTTGTTTTCCCATGCCCCCGTCTCTCTCTCTGTCTCTCTCTCTCTCTCCCATCTTGACAGAATGATGTATGTCTTGTCCTTGGCAGCCATGTGCAGGTGATGTATTCCTCTTGGAATGCTGGGAGAGTGGAATAAGGAAAGGGATGTTGACATGCCAGGCCCAGAGTGTGGTCCATTCCGGGAAGAGCTTTTCTGTCATCATGTGGAGGCACATATCATTTCCTTGCTCCTTGTCAGGTGTGATTAAGTTTGGCTGGGTGAAACAGTAAGGCAGAAAGTAGACGATGCTGCCAACAAACTTGGATCAAACCTGGAACTTAGGATGTGGAAAAAGTGGAACGTAAATGGTGAAGAAACACAAGCAACCCTATATACTGTAAAGAAGTGGGAGGTGACCTCTGTGAAGGGCAGTAGGCCTAACAGAAAATTTATCTAAAATCAATTTTTAAGGTGTTTTGACACTTGGCCTGATTGGAGAGGGTTTTCCGGACCTTGGGCTGCCTTATTTATTAATTTTTGCTATTGCTAAATTGTTAAGGATGCTATTATACGAAGGTGAGAAGAGCTGTCTGCTCAAATCTCAAACCTTTGGCCTGCCATCTGAAGATATGAAGAATATGATTTGTTGGCTGTGTATGAATAAAGTTGGACCAAATTGGAAAATATGGGGTTTGATGAAAAAAAAAATCTAATTTGATTTAATATTTGATAGGTTTCCTCCAAAGTGCCACTGGCAGAGCACCTAGGGACAAAGATGTAACTTTATGGACCTGACGCATCATTCAGCAAACCACTGTTTGCGTGACCCATGAGGCACATTTCACTCAGATAACTTGTTTGCTCGGCATGACGGACGCTTTCTCAATTATCCCTCGTGTACAATGAAATATGTTGTGAGTGCTACATGCAGAATTAAGCAGCACTCTAAAACCAAGGCCAGCCAAATCCTACAGGCTTTTAATCCTTCAGTCAGTGTGGAGAGCAGACCTGCCAAGCCCATGGGCACGGACGCTCCAAATCTCTGTGACCCTTGACGCAGTGCCACAAAATATTTATACATATTTTTGATATTTCACTTATTATTGTGTGAATCTAAGATGGGGGATTACATTACAGTAGTAAATAGCCTTAAGTATTTCTGTTCTGGAGATCTGGAATGAGGAACTGACTGACTTATCCTGAAGTGGAGTTGGGCCACAAGAGTGTGACTGTCCTTGTATTTTAAAAGTACTTTGGCAATATAACCTCATCATCACCGACTGGGACTGTTTGTGCTGTGGTAATGTGACCACACTTGGCAGCATTTGAAAATCAAGAGCCACCATGTTGCAGGGCTTGGCTAGGTAGTGACTTAGATCATCTGATAAACGTGACACACAAACACACACACACACACAGATATGCTATCTCTCTCTGTCCTCTTTGGACTCCACTTTGTCTGATAAGGGCTTCAACTGGCACTGTGAGAGGAAGGGATGCTCAGCAGACATGATGATAACCCTGGGTGTGCATGTGATAGTCTCAACTCTTCCATGAAATGGTTGCCTTATTCAGCCGGTTCTTTGTCACACTCCTTAACAGATTAAGTGGCTATTTGGACTTCCAGATTAAGCCAAAAAGCAACAAAACTGTTGAATGAGGAAAAATATGCAACTGGTTTCAAACAAGTAAATACTGACAGAGACTCTCAGTGACAGTTAGATTTGTGAACCACCTTGTGTTTTAATAAGAAGTTTAAGTTGCTGTGATTCAAACTGCCTGTTGGCTAAGCTCATCCAGTTTCTTTGCTTCTCTCATCCAGTGAAATGTATGACTTCCGCATGTGGGGTCACAACCAGAGGGCAAGACAGAAAGTGTTGTTTTTGAACTTTCCTGCTGTTCAGACTAATTACCTGCCCGCAGCAGCAAGCACTGCTGGCTGCGGAATTCATTAACAGATGGTAAACCTTTGTTCTGGGACGGTGTCTGCGAGGACACTGAGAAAGCTGCCTCAGAGGCTACTGTTGTGTGCAGTGTAATTCCTCACTGAGATCAGGTTAACTTGTCCTTGAGTGTAACATCGAGAAGCCAGTGACGACGTGTGAACCAGCATTTTCACAACCATTTGGTGGACTTGATTGGATCTGAATGAGGTCTTTGCCTGATTGTCGACAAATTTCTCCAGATGCTTTTGGCAACTTGGCAAAAATTCCCCAAAGGAATAGGTTGCAGTATGTGGATGGAGGGAAATAAATTATTAAGATAGTTAACCATGGCAGCTGTTTACAGGCTTTCAGCAGTTGAAACATGACTATACAAAAGCAGTTGGAGATAAGTATTGTTTGCATAGTACTAATATGTTAGATGTGGTGTGCATGTCTTGCTGAATAGAAGGTGATGATAATCACAGTGTATGACAGTACTCTAAGTGACCCACAGTAATTGCAGCCGTTGTCAACCCATCCTCCCTCTGCCCTCACTTTGACCTCAAATGTTGTTGAAATCTGACAGTATAACCCATTTTTAAAGATATTGTTGTGATTATGAGTGGTCAGTACAACTTGTCTATAGTTTTGCATTATCCACTGTTATATATTTTACCCCAATCAGTGTGTTTAAAGTTCTAAAAGCCTATGTTTCACCCAGTAGTTACATTGTCACGGTATATGAATTTTAATCTTTGATAGATAATATGTGTGCAAAACAATCCATAATACCTTGTTTGGTGCCACAGCAAAAATAAAATGATGCCGACAAGCATCAATTTGTTTTTAAGGTCTAACTTGACCATATCATGATGTAAAGGCAGTTTAAAAGTTCATAAGAGAATGCCTTGGAGTTTTTCTGTCAACTTTTATCTAATTGTAATTATGTTGATTTCTGTGCAAACAAGGGTTGAAAATCAGATTTTAGGTCTGTTTTTTGCTTTTTGAAATTAAGGTTTGGTCCTTATTTTATTCTCATTCTTTTATTCTTCTCATCATACTTTATCGAACAATCAAGAGATTTTATTTTTTTAAACGCATACCCAGAAAGTTTAGGGAGATCACTGATTTTGACAACTTTAGTCAGCAGGGTCTCATTCATTGTCAGTGAGGTGTGTTGTTGTCCATGACACGGTGGATTAGGGCACCCTCTCCTGCAGTCATCACATTATGAGAATCACTGTGATACAGAGATGTCAGTATGCCCCATCATACACATGTCATACAATTCAAAAGTGTTTGTATGTAGGCAGTTGCTGTGTTTGTTGTACTGTCAACTTGTCTATGATTTGACAGGCATGGTCGTTTTTCCTGCCAGAAAAAATTGGACACTTGAATGTAGAACTGAAATGTTCAACACTGTGCTGCTTTTCTGAAATAGAAACATGTTGAATGCTTCTCTCGATGTTGATGTCTCAATACTTTAAGAAAAACAGATTGTTTAACTCGGCAGCAGACATTCAGTAAATAAGGCTTTCCCTCTTCATCTTTCATTTTGAAGAGCGTTGCCAATGCTTTAGCCAAGTACCACAAATTTCTGCTAGTTGCTGCAATTTTGTGTATCCTCTGGGATAAATGGCAGTATTTTCCCTTTTCCCCATCATCATCATTAGTAGTGCCACCACCCTGTAATCTCTCTTTCTGTCACCGAGGCAATGGGGCTTCTCTCTCCTCTGTGGTCTCGTAATTGTGAGGTAATCATCTTTTCCCTCTTGAGAGCTAAAAGACTGTGTTTACACTTCGTTTTTTGGCGGTTTGACTTGGCGAGACACTAATTTACTCTCAGCAGCAGAATGAAGCAGCTCTTGTCATTGCTTCACACTGGTTTTGCACTTACAGTCATTCTTTTCGCAGTACATTTGAGGTTTGATGACTTAAGTATGTTGGATGAAATCCATTTTCTCTCTTTTTCATGTGGTGTTCTCAAAAGGTTACTTCATCTCAGTTACAAAATAACGTATGTTCTCAGTTGTCTTGAGTGGGATCCATCCATCCTTTTCCATTTTAATTGTTTAAGTTTAAAGATATCTGTAACTCAAAAGACAAATAATAATCTGACAGATATATTCAAAATACTTGATAGAAAGATCTTCTTTCCAGAAACGATGTCTCTGCTGCTTTTGATAATCTCCAGAACATTACTGTGTTAAACAGCTTTTGCTTTCTGAAAAAGTACCTGTGAAAACGTTAGAAGGTGTGCTCTGGATTATCTCCAGTATATGGGCCAGTGTCACTGAAAAGAGATGTTGCTGTCGATTTTGTTTTTAGCACTGTAAGCACCTCAAATTCAATTTTACTCCATTAAATCGAGGTAGAGACAGAACTTTGAGAGACAGATTTCTCTCTAGGGGTACTTGAGATAAAATAAAATCTACTACAGAAAAGTGAGAGTCATACTTTGGCAATGTGGGACTTACCTAAACTGATTCCCATTTAGTGCACTTTAAAATGGTTTCACTTGAACTTCTTAAAAATTACATTTTGACTTGATTCACAGGGTTGTGTGACATTTGGTGCCACAGTAAGAATAATCCCATGCTGGCTTTGTAGGGCTGTCACCTCCATTGACCTTAACTGACCATATTGGATATTCGGCTTTTGCATTATCCCTCATGGTGTGCCCGGTCATAACTGTTTAATGGACACAGTAATGTTCGCGCTCACACTTATAGTTCAGAGGGGCAAAGACCCACTGAGGTGTAAACAGCATGAAAATGTAAGCAACATCAACGCTCACTTTTTTCTTTCCCCACACTCCTCGCTCTCTGACCTTCTCTCGGAGGAAACCCTTGCATAAGGCCATCCCTTGGTATGTCCTAAAAACATCCTCATGCCTGTTCACATTCACATAGACATGGTGCTGCAGTTCGGCTGACACATTTCCCCTCCAATATTGTCCCATATCATACCTACACACAAACAGCAACAAAATGCTTCAAAATGGACTTGTCAGTCCAAGCCGATCCTTGCCTCAGCAGTCAGGTTTTATCTAAATCCCTCTCCTGCCATGATGGATTGAATCAGATCAGACACAGCCCCAACAAGTCCATTTGATGGCGCACTGATAGCAAATTCACTTGATAACATCCCATATTCTGAAGTAAGAGAGAGACATTACAAAGCCTCCTTCCCACTGTCATGGTTATTGTCACGGTTGGTTTTCCATTAAAGCAGGCTGTCTGAGGGCTGACAGGGTTTTTTCACTCTGGTTAAAAAAAACTGCAAAAAAAAACACACAAAAAAACAAGCCAATGTTTGGAAAAGCTATCCACATGCTGATACATACACATAACTCAAACAAGTATGCAGATGCTTATGAGGATGCAT
This sequence comes from Acanthopagrus latus, assembly GCF_904848185.1. Taxonomy (NCBI): domain Eukaryota; kingdom Metazoa; phylum Chordata; class Actinopteri; order Spariformes; family Sparidae; genus Acanthopagrus; species Acanthopagrus latus. Next base: position 10,717,146 of record NC_051055.1, read on the forward strand.
GTAAGAATTCATTTATTTCATCAAATTTTGGTTCCTTTATTGTGCTGAATACATTTCCATCTGTATTCTTTTCCATCTTCTTTCACTTTATTATATTCTCCTGTATCCCTACATCCTACCCTCCGTTCCCCTTCACCCTACTCAGTTTCCATTCATTCATCAGCCTTCTCACATCCTTCAATCTTGTCCTCCATCCGTCCCTGCTTGGCCCAGGAACAGACACATTCCTGACCTGGACTTATCTCTTGTGCAGAACAGTCACAGCAACGGTAGCCGCAGCTCGGCTTGATCTCCAACAGAAGTCAGTGATTGGCTGTCTGACAGCATTCCTTCAGGCTCAGGGAATGCTGAAATTAACCTGCTCAATTTCCACCTTTGTTCTGACTGAGACACACATACAGACCATCCTGAGACTTGTGTAACATGTATGTTTATTCATGCATTCATTCATTCAGCAAGTCTTTTATCAGAGCCATGTTATTGGTTGACTAGAGATTCGGACGTTTGCCAGCATAAGATCCTAAAACGTTGGTTTATCCCCTCATTGGATCCAGAATGATTAAAAAAAAAAGAGTGATAACATCAGCACTTCACAAGTGGTCCCTGAACGCTGGCCTGTAAGCATTGATTAATTCAGAAATTGGTACATTTAAAGTTATATTCACCAGTGGAAGAGGCCCAGTCCTTCCTGAGAGTAATCAACAATTATCATGTATCTATTCAACCGTTCTACAGAATGTGATTATTCTCTAACTTCATCCTTTCAACTATGTGGACCCTCCATCAAACTGTTCAGCTTCCAGATCAGCCATTCTCTTGAGCAGATAGCAGCACACTGGCTAGACTCCGTCGTTGTCAGAGAAGTACTAAACCTGCCTGTTAGCAGCCAGTCGTGTCACTTGGGTGCTTTTTTGTTGGCCTGTGCTTGTACTGAGACTGAAACAGAGTATTTGTTTGGTTCCTGAGCTCTGAAGAGATCAAGAGACCAGAGTTGTGTGTTGAGATAAGCATTTAATCATTAGTGGTCGAACGGCCTGTTTTGAAATGAGCCCTGACTGCCTCCATGGTGAAGGTCTGAGATAATTTTCTATTAACTATGCTATGTAGTCATCATGCTGGAGTGGCCAAGTTTTTAAGGAGTCTTAAAAAATAATATATTTGCAAGAGCATGGAAAAATTTGCCTAAACAATAATAGATTAGTTAGGCCTAGATAAATAAAGATTAGATAAAGATTAATTTGAAAATCTGTCCTGCACCATTTCTGTGTATTGGTACTATAATACTAATGTCCTGTTTACAAATACAGGATACATATTTAAATTATTTTTTTTCTCCCTTAAAATCATTCTAAGCTACTGCCAAAAGAAGGCATGTCTCTCCCCAGTCATTTCCATCGCATAAATTTACCCCAAATGTCCGATCCCAAATCTTTATGTTGCGTCACTTTACAAGTCATCCCTGACATTCCAGCCCTAATGGCTTTTCCATTACCTCCATAACTCCCCTGTTCTGGTTTTTGGTGTTCGGAGAGCACTTCAAAGCAACCCTCTCATCGACCTCATCAAGCTGATGAATAGCTGATTAGAGACATGGGCAATGCTTCCTCGGAAAGGATTCAGTGTAGTTCAGCAGCTTTTTTCTCGGCATATTTTATTTGGGTAGAGGGTGATAAATCTGTATGCTTTGGTCAGTTTGTGTTGAGCTTACTGGAACTAACTCTGGGCCATGTATTACTCCATTTTTAAGGATGGATATTTGTAAAGATGAAAGGTTTTTGCTCTCGGTTCTCCTGGTGAGACGGCAAAATGATGGATGGAGAGAGAGGGACGAGAAAGAACATGAAAAAGAGGAGTGATGGGAGATTCAGAGCTTCATAATTAGGTGAATTAACCTGGGGTCATGTAGAAGTTCAGCAGAGCTTCTGACCCCTCCTCTTTGTGTCTGTAAATGTTTTATGACGCTGTCTTTGAACTTACTAACCAGAGGAAGGTGAGTGAGCCCAAGGTGCCTTGAGGAAATAAGTAAACACATTGTTTTTCAAAAAGCCGTATTGGTATTGACAACATCTTGACTCCATTCACTCAGATAGTGTTCCTTTAACCACATTAAGCAGCAATGCTTCTTACACCATTGGAAAAGTGTCCTTTTTTCTTATAAACTATGATGATAACCGTTTGCTTTTATCTACTTATTGTCCCAAATAGGGCTCAGCAAAATTAAGCAACTATCTCCGTGTTCAACTTTTTTTTTCTTTTGTCTTGTATTTATTCAATCAATTCCTCATTAGACATGAACTATCAGTAACCATGATGCACTCTGATGGGGCTCAAGCATCAATTTGAAAGGAAGAAATATCTTATGGGAATGTTGGGACTGTCTTTGGCCCTTTTATTTCAGATAAACTAAGAAATTAATACTGTGTAATTGGTACTGCATATTCAACTCCAGAAGACCTAGTATAGCACTATGGTATGTCCATTTACACTTGGGAAAACTAGATAAAGTTAAGGCAAAAAGCAGTGTGAGTGATTATGCACATGCATACTTGAGGTGCAATTTACACAGCCACACTTTTGTAACAGTGTGTAGTTTTTTTTCATTTAATTTCTTACCTTCCCTGAAGCTCTGCCACCTTGTAATTTTTAATTTTTTTTTGTCCCACCATTATGTCCTCATCCCTGCTCGAGGCAACGTTAGCCAGCTCCATTGCTTAAAAAAGCTTCTCATCTGTCATGGCTGCAGGTAAAACAGTCAAGATTAACTATGCTATTAAGTACAAGATAGTGCAGTGAATCTCATTCATAATAGTGTTGGCCATCACTCTCTAATGTGCCTTTCCTGAGGCCACTGGAGTATTTTAAGCTCCGTAACTTAAGGCAAGTTGGTGTCATGCTCCTTAGTTATTCTGACCACTAGACTGTGTGTCTTCATCTCATGAGGTTCTTATATACTGACTGCATTGCATTGTTGGAACAAAAATATCACAGTGTAATTTGAACACACAGAAATCAAAACATCCTGTGGGGCGACACTCACATTGGATTGATGTACTAGATCCCTACAAGTGCAGTAAAACCGCTGCTAATGTCTAATGTTTCCACATTCCTCAGGGATCGCTATGGAAGTTTAATACACTCTTTCTATACCAGAGGCCAGTCTGCTTTCTAGTATTTATTCCAATGACTAATTGACCCTGTGTAACATGAGTATAAGAGATGTTCAATAACGGCCACATTAAAAGCAGCCGTTGCCTTGCCGATCGCCTTGTGGAGATCAAAACAGTCATGTAATGATTTCTCTCATTCCTGAAAATACACAGTGTTAGTCCTCCAGGAAGAGAATGTAAGTCCTTCAAGAAGAAAGCATATTTGTTTTTATTTGAAGTGAATGTCTTTGTGTGTGCGCGCAAGTAAAGCTCATCATAATTCCCCCCCACCCGTCACTGTCTGTTGTTCATGTCTACCTCTTGGTGTGCATTCTTGTCAGAGGAAACAAAGCAGCTGGCTCTACAAGGGTCTGGCAATGTCTTGAAATATTGAAGTCACTCTGATGTGTGTTGAGATCAAAATGAGGCTTTGTGCATGTTGTGTGTGTGTGTGACATTCTTACCATGGGTGGCTCTGGCTGTGTGGGGCTTGGATACGGCATGTGGTTGTCAACTGCTGTCTTTTTTTCCCCTCCATCTTTCCCTTTCTTATTCGATAAAACTCACTTTCACTCGGTGCCTTTCAGGCTGAAATTCCTCTGGCTTCAACGTATACTCCTCGCAACAGCCAACTGCCCATCAACTTGGCTCAACTGTGACAGAGAAGAGGAAGCAGAAAATGAGATATGAAGTCAGTGCGGGATAGGAGAGGGGGGGAAGCAAGAGTGGGATTGTACCAGTGCTGCCTTTATTCCCCTCTGAAGATTGACTTAGGGAATTCTTGGGTGATGAGGATTCTCCATGTGACAACGATGAGTGAAAATAAGACAATTTACTAAAATGCATTTATTGTTAAGAATCCAGGCTCCACATTTTGTCTTCTGATTAACCAGGTGGCCATTTTAAAGCACTCTGTTTACCTCACATAGACTACCGTGGTCCCTCTGTGGACTTTATTGTACAGAAGAAAGCACATGCAATAAATGACCTCAAAATAACACAATTTTTATTTCCATTGCACCCCCTGTTGCAGGACTAGTACTCGCTAAGAGATGCACTATATCCTCAAGATGAATTTAGATCAGTGTTTCCGCTAGTTGGTTAACAGATAATTAGGTGAATTAAAGATGATGGATCCACGGTCTCTGGTGGGTTATCCGTCCCACCACAGAAGACAGTCTGGGGAACCCACATGTCATGAGCACGCTGACTTGTCATAGAGCAGCTGAAGCAATGCCTCCTTTGATTGCGGTCGTTTCTATGAGCCATGTCGTAGATGTGTGTGGTCTCTTGCTCAGATTATGGGAGACAAACACTTTGGCTCTTCTTTTCAGTCTCCTCGGGCCTTTTTTTTCACACCATCCATTCTTGTTGCTAGGAGACTGGTTGATCTTTTTTCTTGACCCAGCTCACTTCCTGTTATTCTTTTCTTTTCTGTGAATCACACTGTCCTACTTTCCTATAAAATGTTTAAAGGACATTTAATTATATCCACGAATGAATGGGTTGATAAAAAGATGGCAGCAAATGGTAGAAAACGAAAGTTGATGAGTTACCATTTTATTGTAGGGGCATTTTTCTTTTCCACAATGAGAGAAAGTGAGACATGTGTCAAGAATAGACTGTTTTATTTTTGATCTGAGTTGAGCTGTTAGAGTGATGATACTCTAAGTACGCTTCAGATGTTATTCACTCACCTCTCCTCCCATAAATGAAAGGAAATGTTCCTATCTAGATCAGAATGTACTTTCTCTTCGTCATTTGACCTAAAAAATGACATTACTTGGATGTAAGTAACTCCAGTTCTGTGAGTAAGTGCTTAGCCATCTAATGGACTTCACTAATAGACATCAAATGTTCAATATTTGTCTCCATGTTTGATCTAAGTTCCAACTGGAAGTGCTCTACTCTACTTTAGTCCATTAAAAGGGTGCATGGAAAGAGTTCATAGTCAAAGTTGCTCTTGCTTGGTATAGGTATATTTTGTGAGTCTGTAAGCACTAACAACAGATTATGTAATCTTTGGAATAAAGAGTGACCTGTGGTGGGGAGCAGTATGCTTTTATTTAGGTCATTCATTTTTTTGACCCACAATTTGGTTCTCACAGCAGTAGGTGAACCGTTTGTGTTTGTTAATGATCAAAGCAATTGAAACCAACATGGTGCTGAATGATGCCTCACCAGTTACATGCACTTACAAGCTTTTACGAAACGAAGGTGTAAGTTGGCCAACATTTAAAAAGAGAGTTTGAATCGCAGTCAGTGCATTAATGCATTTACTGGAAGGATGTAATACCAGAGAATGTCTTTCTCTCTGTCTGTGTGTTTCTTTGGAGAGCGTGTACGATGGTCAGGTAGACTAAAGGGCTAGCTCAATGGCAGATTGTTCCCTTGTTAATTATCTATTAAATAGATAATAAGTTAGAAATAAAAAATGCTAAACCTGGTCACCAGATAAACGTTAATATACCTGGGTGGCCCTCCCAAAGTAAAGTACATTACGTCCACTTCTTCCAGACTGTGCTACCATACAACACGGTTTATGTGAATGTTCTTTCTTATAGTATGGGAACTGATGTTCTTTGAAGCCATTACCCCCTCGAAAATTTACACAAGACTTAAAAGTCATTTCTTACTTTCTCTCTCTTTCTCCTTTACTCGCATACACACACACACACACAAAGTGGTCATGTAATAGAACTTTTATATTTATCTGAAAGATGGTAGTTTCTAACCAAAGCAGAACTGTATGGTCAGGGAATGTCAACAGTGTGGTTTGCTCTGATTGAACAGTTGGTTGAGGTTAAATCCTCAGTGAATGTGTCTGTGTCCACCACATGCCTTCTCTCAGGCTGAGGCTTTGTGCAGTAGGATACATTGGATTCTAGTTTGGTTTGAAGGTTTACATGATTTGTTGTTGTTGGTTTTTTTTAGTCCAGATGATTGAGATAGCACAGGATTAAACAAATTTCGATATGTTTTAGGAGGTTTTTTTTGGCAATTTCAAATAAGTGTCTTTCAAAAACTGTTCATAAAATACTCTGACTTGGATTGATGATTCTGCAGTACATCATGATGGTGCTGCACCATTTTTAAGCCTCTTGTCTGAGAATAGTTTGTTTATATAATTATGTGTTATTTATTTTTTATTTGGATCCCCATGAGCTTCCAAAAAGTGTTCTCTAGTCTTCTTTGGATCCTAACCAAAACAATTATAGACCAAATAAACAATAATTTAAAATCACATAGCAGCAGTAGAACAAGAAAGCAAAACAACCCAAAGTAAATATCAGAAAATAAGTGAAATTACTCTGCATATGAGACAGCACCCACATATGGAAACCAAAACTAAATTGTCACAAATCAAATAACATCTGAGTAAGATTAATTTTTATTTTGTTAGTTGTTATGTGTTTTTTATTACTCTATTGGTTTTGATAAGTAGTAATACGCTTTATAACAGTGGTTATTCTAGCATATTTCGTGATGTAACAATAAGGAGGTGGCAAAAAAGACAAACTCAAGCTCATGTTCAACGGTGTGATTATTCAGTGATGAGCAGTCTGCTACTGTGAGACTGCTCTGCTCACCAGCAGCCATCTGCATGTTGGAGAACTGAAAATATGGACAGAGGCAGGACTGAGCTCATATCATGTCGAGTTAATTGCTGATATTGCCGTGTGATGCAAGGTGCAACGACCTCCACAATGATCTATCCTATTTCAATGAGACAAATCTGTTGAACACCTGTTTGCCTGTACACTTCTGTGTGTCTGTTGAAAATACAATCAGAAAGTGCACACCAAGAGAGGAGATGGATTAATGAAGAGGATATTTTTAACACCATCTCCTATGACATGCGGTAGCATACTGTGAGACTGCTCCTCCCACAGGCAGCCATCTGGAAGAGTAGAGTAGAGAAGAATGGAGGTATGCAGAGAGAGGAACATCTGGTCTTTTCTGAGTTTGCACTGTCGGGAAAACGTGATGGATGGGAGATTTACAGGCCCAGAAATGGACCTATACTTTTGTTTTTATAGACCTGCAAAACGGGTCAGCTATGACATGCCTGTGGCTGGATTATTCGTTTGTCATGCCTAATGATACCCCATCATATCTGTGACGGAGGTAGACTGATGTCACTGTTTCGTGATGGCTGCACAGATCAGAGCAACATCTGTGATGCTACATAGGCTGTGGTATTATTACTATCACTATATGAGCTGCGTTGAAAATGGATTTCTTAATTCATTATAGTGTCCTACTATAGATGACATCAAGCTTAACTGTAGCTTTATTGCTTTTTGTGGCTGTTAATCCTCTCTCACTCACTGCAGTGGTTGTTGATTGTAAATGGTATGTATGTTAAGTGGGATCCAGGCAGATATTACATGATCACCACAGTTGATTCAACATTGTACTTTATGTTTCAAGTGTTTGGTTTGTGTGTAATGGTTATTTGCCAGGTGGTTCCCAACAGAAATCCATCATGTGCCCACCCAAGCCATGCAGAGAGTAGAGGCTGAAGAAAATTGATGCTTTTTATTTGTACACCAGGAAAAACTTTGGAGTTCACATAACCATGACCTACACCAGATTTGGTTTGTCAGGCCTATCTGGGTTCAGCCAAAAGGTTTTCTTAGAAATCCAAATATCAAAACTCCACAGAGCATAAAGCCTGGCCAATCTGCAAACTGTGAGTTCGCAGCGAGCAGTTGTTTAAATGTCAAAACTAGATCCATCTACTTCTAAAGACATTTGATTGTACACACATTGCTTACCCCTGCGTACCCCCTCTAACCCAACAAAATGCCAGTGAGCTTTTCCCAACCTCAAGTAAAGCGAGATTGGTTAATTCTTGCACCAAATAATCACCTGGTTAATCTCACCACTTTGCCACCACAACACTCCTATGTTAACAAGTTGTGTTTCAAAGTGTTACGTCATGCAGTACAATCATGCACTGATCATCATTTAAAAGCAAATGAGCACTTGATTTCCAGCTGGCTTGGCCTCCCGCGGTCTTTGCCGAATGAAAGGAGTTGTATATGGAACCACTTGTTAGCAGATGAATTCAAAAATCCCTTGCTTGACATTTGGCAGGCACTCATTATCAACAATGAAAGCCGGCAGATTTCAGTATGAAACATGCAGACATCTGTAGTTAATGCTTTTGAGCAATGGCTGAATGCCTTGTTATTTTTAAGATGGCCCAGAAAGCTGGGAATCAACTGTGCCTTTATGTTTATTCCTCTATAGCAGCCCTGTGTGTCTGCAGTGGTGGTTTCAGGAAATAACACAAATGTAGTATATACCGGTCCCACGCCTTTGTGGAATGCATTTTACTTGGCTTGGAATGTGTTTCAGATTGATGCCTGTGAGGCATAGCGGAGAGAAGTGTTACACTTATCATGATGTACGAAGAGGGAACTGCATCTGTATCCATGTGCTCTGCCGTTGCCTCGTGTGCATGACACAAGGCTGACATGCGTCTTGGCTGTGCTGTACCATTAAAGTGGATCAGTTGAAGCATCAGGTCTGCAGTGGGAGAGGAATTTACCTCAACACTGACACTCAGCAGTACACTTCACTTAGCAATACACTTGGAGAAAAATCACTCAGCAGTCCATTTAGAGAGAGAGACACAGGAGATGATAAAGACGAGGTATAATAAATCTTTATGTACATGTTTACAAGGAAGGAGACAGAAGAATAGGAGTACACAAATTATCACTCATTTTAACATCCATATTTGCATTCTTATGCAAATGTGGTAATACGTTGTTTTAAATACCAGCACACATTTGCATGAATGCTTTTATACAGGATCTCATGGAGAAATAAAATGTGCACACTTTTTAGTTTTATCTAATAACACCCAGTCCAATATATGGCAACCAGGCAGCACACAAATGCACACTCTTTCTGTGCACTCTCACGGGCACACACGTAATATTGACACTGAAGGAATTCCAAGCAGCTCCTTAATCCAAGCAAGTGCTGACTGAGGCTTAGATTGGATGGAGGGAGTGAAGACGAGAGGAGAGATTTTGAGATGCGCAGGTGAGAGGGCAGGGGGTTTACAGATGGGTGGGAAGGAGGGAAGAGAGAGGAGTGGAGATCAAAGAATGGGATTTTCCCTGAAAGTGCTTGTGCTCTCCAGGTATTCCATTGTTAACAAAAGGGTTATTTTTCTGATCTGTTGTGCTAGACAGACACTGTTTCAGGAAACCAAGGCCTGGTATTTGCTGTCTTGAAGTCCTTTAATTAATTAATTAATTAATTAATTTTTTTTAGAAAGAGGATGTCATTATTGTAGTAGTTTTTGCAAGGTAAACTGTATGAACTAACAATCTCTGTGATCTTCAATCAGTCGGTCTTTTCCCCGTACATATGAGAAAATTGTGTTGTTCAAAATGGTAAATTGATCAGCTCCTGATGTATTTTCCTCTTTGCTATCATCCTACAGGTATGACTACAGAGAGATGCTGTACAACTCCACATTCTGTCTGGTGCCTCGAGGACGTCGACTGGGATCCTTTCGTTTCTTAGAGGCTTTGCAGGTCAGTGACACAAGTGCACAGGCCTGGATTTTAAGTACTGATTTTCTGATTAAACTGGTCTTCATTTAAATGATCTGATATTGATTCATGAGATAGGCATTCAAATGAAAGTTATTTTTTTCTTCTTCTTTTTCTTTGTTGCTATATATGGGCCTACATCTGTTAGTACTGTCTTTAATTTACAAGACAAATGGAACCTTGTGAATTGTATATGAATCAGTTTGGGAAATCAGTGTTGGTACCCAACGCTACATGTATAGATGTTGCTCATTATTGCTAGGCGTAGCTGTTAGTGAAACCGAATAAGTTACTGTAGGTGCATTATGGCAACTCAGAAGTTCAGCGAGGCTCTGCTACATCTGCAGATCTCCATCTCCAATCTTTCCTGTCACTTTGAACTAATGAAGAGAAATCCCCCAAAATAAAGTGGTTTCAGAATTACAGTAGGTAGAGGAGAAACATATAAAACAAGATCTGGTACTGATTAACTCCATTCCCACATAAATTCTTGAGTGATTGGGTTCATTCTGGCCGCTGAACATGATGACTAAATACAAGTTGAACTGATTCAAGAAGTCTTGTAATGCATCAGCACACTGAAGCTATAGCGACCAAACAATAAGGCCATTAATCAGTGGTTAAGAATGGAAAAAGTGATGTAGTTGATCTACTCCCAGTAGCTCTCTCACCCGCTGCCAGTCATTTTATTGTGCAGACAGTGTTGATGCAGCTGCTTCTGACTCGGCGTATTCAATGCCTTCTTTTCTTGCTTGTTTTTTTCGTCTTTGCAGTTGTTTTTTGGAGTAACCCCCTCCTCCTTTCAACGAGTCATCCCCTCCTCTACTCTAACATTACACTTAACCCATTTTACTTCTGATACATTCTTCAAATCCCAACGTTAATGAACCCACCTCACAATGGGTTTATTGGTTTGGCCCTGTAGATTGAACAGTAATCATTTGAGTGTATAGTTGAATTTGTAGACAGAATATTCAATTTCACCACTCAACAGATTATCTATAAAGTGATTTAGAATCTGCTTTTTATGATTACGTCTGCTGCTGACATGTCAGGCTGAGCTGAACTGCTAGTATTTTGCAGACAATGAAAACTTGAAAAATTGTTCATTACATCTTGAATATACATGTGCTTCCAGTATGGCTTACTAAAGCTCTGTTTGTTTAATTAATTCTTTATCTATACATACAGGCTAAATATGCTCCAAAATGTATCGTTATACAGGTAAATTCTTAGTGACGAGAATTGGTAGGAATAATTTGAATCTGCTACGAAATGCACTTTTGCCTTCACACACAGACACTTGGGTACCAATATGACATTATGGTCACATGTAAAGTATGCTTGTCTTGTAATCATTCATTTGGCTGTTTTTCTCCACCACTAACTTTTTGAAAACTGTTGCATCAGTGGCAAAAGACCATTCGTTTTTTCAAGAAAAAAAAGCGTTGAATCCTGGGGAACACGGGGAAGGGAATGATTTTCAAGAAAGTAGAATAAGAATGATGACTTCTCAGTTTACAGTGACTCTTCTCTGACTGGAATAGGAAGATAATCACACCACAGGGGAGTCCGGAGTGAGGCAAGGTGAGACAGTGGACTGACGGCCAGGTTAAGAAAGCAAAGCAGAGCAGCTGCAGTTGAGGTATCGTGCAAAGGTTGGCTGGAGTGCAGGGCTCGACCACAGCCTGGAGGTATTAGTGCAAATTTCCATTCAAAGCCTTTTGCAGGAGCACAGAAGTTGAGGAGGGCAGGCAGACACTGGAGAATTGGGAAAGTTAAAGGCAAGGCAGGAAGCAGTGATGTAGTTGAGAATGGAGATGCTGTTGTTGTCAGAGGAGGGTTTGACTGATTTGGCAGGTGATCTAGAGTGCAAACCTGCGGGATCAGGTTGTACAATGCAGGTGCTGTGACGAGCAGCAGGCTGGAGTCATACTGAGGTTATCTCTCGCACACGTTTGCAGAATGTACGGTGTTCATGGCAGTGAGTCTTATTCATGACTGTTCTACGTGAGTGTGTGTGTGCATGTAATGTGAGGTGGTGGGAGAGGATTGAGCTGCAGTGATTGCTATGTGAGAGCAGATAGGTAGGGAAAGCATGGGAGCATTTCAGCAGATTGCTTCCTTTGCTAATGACACCGAGGAGATTAGACGAGCACTGCAGCACTCTGATGTGGGAGCATTTGTGCCTGTGCATGCATGTGTGGTGTCAGAGGCCAATCAGTGAATTGGACTCCTCTTAACAGATTGTAGGGGACGGTTACTGCTGGCAGGACACCTCATGTTTGCAAACACACAAAGAGGTGAATGGATTCACAGGGGCATACACACAAACATACATACACTTCAGTACCATTCATTGATCTCTCAGACACAGGACTTAATGTTAATGAGTGTTTTGAAATGCATCCTTTCAACTCAACATATAACACTAATTTTATGAAGCCACACTGCCTAGTCACTTTGAGAGTTAGTCATCCGGGAACTGCAGTAGTTCTGTAGTTACGGAAATTTGCTGGAAGATGAGCCACCCCCGTTGGTTAAATTGCCTCATATGATTGCTTGGGAAACGGACCTTGTACAGTAATTGCATTGGTTTGCAGACCATATGACATTTAGTTATATGTTTCGGTTCCAGTCTCTGTCTTATTGCTTATGGATAAAGATACACACACGTAACACATTGATCTCATTAACCGACAGTGTATTGTGTGTGTGTGTGTGTGTGTGTGTGTGTGTGTGTCTGAATGTGTGGTGTTGTGTATTACTCTTACAGGCCGCTTGTGTGCCAGTGATGCTGAGTAATGGCTGGGAGCTTCCCTTCTCAGAGATCATCGACTGGAATACGGCAGCTGTGATCGGGGACGAAAGGCTGCTGTTACAGGTAGAAACTTCCTCTGAAAACTAATTTAGTTTTACTCGAGAGTTTTGTCAACACTTTGGTAGAAAAAAAGTCACCTAGTTATGTCCTGATTCTTGATTTTTAACCAGTGTCTTCTAAATCGACTTTATGCTACTTTTGCCCTGTCTTGGCTAATTTAAGTATGTCAACATGCGCTTTCTGCCGTCTTAGATCCCTTCAACAGTGCGCTCCATCCACCAGGATCAGATTCTGTCCCTGAGACAGCAGACCCAGTTCCTGTGGGAGGCTTACTTCAACTCTGTGGAGAAGATCGTACTGACCACACTGGAGGTACAGACCTACATGTTCATACATAAACTACGGTACACACTACATCACTGGTCTCAAACTGATCCAGTAAGGGGCCGCTGTGGCTGCAGGTTTTTTTTGAATAAGTCGAGTCAGGTGTGTTCTTGCTTGGTCGGAATGAAAACCTGCAGCCACGGCGGCCCTTTACTGGATCAGTTTGAGACCACTGCACTACATGTAAGTATCGACCCACACATGCATTTAAGGGCTGTGTAATATTTGGTTGTATGTAACGTGTCATGTTGCTGTATATTATAAACTGTTGAGTGTTTTTTTCATCCAAAAGCCAATGTTCAAGATTTGCTTGTTTGTGTCAGTATTTCTACACGTACTAACAGTACCTCCTGATCATCTCTTCATATTACATCATCTATTAATACATCTTCTTATGTAACTCAGGATGTAACTACTCCAGTTTTCCACTCGTCTAAAAACAACACTACATGCTTGCACACAAATGCACGCAAGCATAAAAATACAAAAAGAGCATAATCCATCCATTTATTATTTTTTCATATTACTTTTTAAATCACATAACTGTCCATCTCAGTTATTGATTCTGAACTGACAAGCTTACAAGTGAAGGCTCCAGTTGGAGATGTAATGCATGTGCTAAAGCTGCTCCAGACTAGATTGGAAACAGAGAGGGATGATATATTTTGTTAAATGCTGCTGTCATGTTTTTGAGGCTGTTTCTTGCCGTGGCTTGGCAATCAATCGTGTCAGTGGTTTGTTCCTGTCAGAGTCCATTTATCTGTATTCTTTCTGGTGAGTAGCAGGCTATCATACAGCTCCGGGGCTAGAATTACAAACAAGCAAAGATGAGAGCAGGGAGGAATGAAAAAGGATAAGGGAACAAGACAACAGGCAGGACGTGTAAGGCTGGCTGTGAGTAAGGCAGGAGTTTTCACTGCACCTCAGAGTCACGCGTGCATGCCTCCCCAGATTCACCATCCACTATCAGCACTACCTGCAGTGGACCTCTAAATTATGGCTGGTCATGGCAGGCAAAAAAAGGAAAGAATCTTTATTTTTCAGTTTAAGGCCCCTACTACATACCTACAATCTACATACTGCAGATTTTCAGTCGTGCCACATGTAAGCCTTACTGCTGACTGCAGTTTACACTATTGGTTGCTGTCCTCAGATAGTGTTACAGACGCCTGGTCCCAAGAGGTAGGAAGTGAGGAAGGCAGAGCTGGGATTTCTCTGTCAGTGGGGTAAAGTTACAGCCCCAAGAAGCTGATCTTCGATCTGTTTACACTCTCAGTATCTTAACCCTGTTCCAACACATACCATAGTACAAGAATGGTAAGGGGTCAGTGTTAAGGCTTCAGATTGAATCTATCAGTGAGCTACTGTTAACATGAGATTGTAGATATTTTGCTGTAAACAAGGTGAAAGATGCAGCTCAAGAATGTGTTTAAAACCGCAGTATCCTACAGAGGTAAACACGGTCTTCTTTGCTCTGTAGCTATCCCATAGCTCCAGAGAATGCTCAATATTTTATTAAGGTATCAGCTCACTGTATCTGAGACTTCTTTGAGCGGGGGCAGAGTGGGAAGCAGATTATGTTGTCGGCCTGTAAAGCCCACTCACACACTGTATGTGATACTGGGCTGCACTAACAAAGAGTGGAGTATGGAATAGCTGGTCACAGCCCACTTTATTTAAACAAACTAATTGAAGTGACGGTACTGTATTCTCTCTTAAATGAAACAGCATAACTAAAATGATTTGTTTAAGAAAACATTTTGATTACCCACGATAGAAAATGAAATGCTAATGACATACTGGATTATGAAATTAAGACAAATGTAAGCAGATGGAAGGAAAGTCCTTAATATCTGCTTGTGTTCTACGAAGAATTCCCCCAATTCTCTCAGATTTTTAGTCAAGCCAGAGTAATTTAAGTCATAATTGTCAATTTCAATTGATTTATGTTTCCTCAGAAAAGAAAGCAGCTGTTTATTGTCCCAGTCTGTAGACAGATTAGCCTTGCTTGATGAGCTTCAGGGGCTTGGAATAACAAGCATTATTCCTTTGTAAATGCATATGTTTACTCATTTATTTTGTTTCAGTAATGTCATGCTTTACTTAAAAAATGGCCAAATCGCAAAACATGTTTCTACATTTTACTTTGTTACCATTTGTAGTACTTCAAGTTCTCTAATGTGTATTTTATAATTGAAATGATGTGGATCAATCTACACAGAGTGGCACATGTAAAAAATATATACATCACAAGCCAAAATAAGATGCCTAAAAGAAATCAGTGCTAGGAGAATTGAATAATAGGCCATTAATATGTTGTGCGTGAGAAGACATGAACAATATGATTGAAAAAACTAATTTGTAGGGCAGTTTTGAACTCATTGTCCCAGTTGTTACTTTGGGAAATGCCAGGGAATCTGTTTGCAATCAGTTTCCAAGCAGCACGTAAGACTGAAATAATTATTCCTTGATTTGAAGTGAATGGACAGGGCCCTTTTTAGCTGAAGCTAATTTCCCAATTATGTCTTTGAGATAATTCACGTGTAGTTGTACATTTTGGCCTGGAACAAGAAGTATCATGGACATTTGGTTGATATTAATCACCAGACCACTTCACAGAAAATCTCCTCTTGTCCCCTATTTATGCAGATCATCCAGGACCGGGTACTGCAGCACACCTCGAGGAGTAACCTCATGTGGAACAGTCTGCCCGGAGGTCTTTTCACCCTGCCACAGTACGCGACATACCTGGGAGAATTCCCCTTCTACTACGCTAAGCTAGGTCAGTTAATTATTCATGCATGTGCTGCTATATGCTAAGAAGCACATTAATGTCACACCCCAAGGTTTAATAGACTGACACAACATGGAAACATCTGTTTTGTGGCAGCTGCTGAAACCTTCATAAACTAATGTGAATCTGTGTCATTGCCACAGTCTATGCTGTGTATCTTTATTTATTCATGATTTGTCACAGAGTAGCTCACCAATTAGACCTGCCATGTTGCATTTGTGCTTGGTTAATTGGCCAGATATGCAGCTTGTTGCTGACATTGGGATTTGGTTAGCTGGCACCTTTTCCTCTCCAAGCCTAATTAGACCTTTTCAGTCACACGGGACACCAAGTAAACACAGCTTGAAGTAAACAAGCACAAATTAAGAGAAACTCAGAGCTGTCAAAGATGTATTACTTGATGAGATGAGATTCTACATATAGAATGTGTGCTGTATAACTGCAGGCTTAGTGCAGCTCCATGTTTACTGTGTCACTATGTGATGGACAATGGTTCAGAAGATCATTGTCATGCTTGGAATCTTACCTGACTGATTTGACTTGCTTCTTTTCTTACATTTGATGTGTCTCGGCTGTTTTCAGGTATTAAGCCCTACCCTAAGTTTACAGCGATCATTCACGTGGTGACACCATTGGTGTCCCAGTCCCAGCCGGTCATGAAGCTGCTCGTGGCAGTGGCTAAATCCCAGTACTGTGCTCAGGTAACTCAAAACTTAAGACACTACTTTACAATACAGGCCTTACGTCAGATAGTCTAGTTATGCTGCGATTAGTACTTAATGCTGATGTAATGTTTCATGGAGTTATGATATTATGGAGCTTCTTTATCTGATTAGGAAAATGAGTTTCCTAAACAGTGTTTTAAGACTTAAACATCTTAAAAGTCTGTTTCTCTCTCTGTCATTTCTCAGGTTTATCCGATTACTAAAGTGTTGACTTTAAACTGCTTTTGAACGACAGTATTTTATTCATGCTGGAGATAAAGGAAGGTTGTCTAAATAATTTCCAACCTTTCCTGCCATAACAGATCCACCCTGACAGTACCTCTCAGCAGAGGCTATTTCAGAACTAATGCGCACTGTAGTTACCTGTCCTTTATCAGTGGGTATTACTGAAAATTATTCTGGCTTTTTGTAAATATCACCAAAAATGTGAATTTAAAACAGTATGGCTACCATGTAGGTGTCAGCACACTTTGTTTTAAAAATATTAAAGTGATACAGTGTGATCGTCATATAATGCAGGTGGTGTGACAGTTCTGAAAATAGACCAGCAGTAGCATGAGCAAGTTGTTATTGTGTCTTTCTCATAATTGCAGAGTGAATAAAAATAGGGTGTTATAATTATGTGAATTGAAACAGGTCTTACTGTGTTTTTTTTTGTTTTTTTTTTATGTTTTCATATATTGTCTGACAAGGATTGTCAATATATTTCTCGTTAGCTGCACATACATAACTTTGTGCATGAGGACGAGCATCTTGTGTTTAGAATAATGACTATGCTTTACCTGTTCTCTGTTTGTGCAGGTGATAGTTTTGTGGAATTGTGACAAGCCCCTTCCTGCCAAACACCGCTGGCCTCCCACCTCAGTCCCTGTTATTGTTATAGAAGGCGAAAGCAAGGTAAAAAAAAAAAACCCAAAACCTTATACTACTTTTCTCATTAGGCAGTGTTACTGCAGCCATTTCACATGCCGGAAGCCTTCGGTTGAAGCCAATTTGGTGTGAAATGTAAAACTGCAGGCAGCCCAAAGTTTCTCACAAAGTGGCTAAAGGGTTCGAAATCCATGATGTTTCCAGTCCACTTCTAGGTGGCTTTAAAAATGAGCACTTTGCTCTTCTTCCTTTGCTTTTCTTTTCAAACTGGCAATAACAGATGTTAAGTTTTTGGATTTCTTTACTGAAAAATATTTCTTAGCTTAGACAGGTTGATCTGATAGAACCCTTGGGAGTGTTTCTTCATTTAAACCCACAATCATCCTGTCTTATGGATAACTCGGTATAATAATGGCTAACATTGTCATGAAAGAGTGCCTCACATTGTCCAAAGTCTGCCTGTCAGCTTAGAAATACCATACATTTACTGGCTATTAAGCATAATAAATAAGTATTTACCTCTGGAGTCTCACACATATTAAGTGTAGCGGACTAATAAGTGTAAAAGTGTTCAAGTGTTTGTTTCTTAGCCACAGCTCTGTAGGTTGAATGTAGATGTGGCTAACAAGGTTGTTGTTGTTGTTGTTGTCAGGGATGGAAAACTTTACACAACATTTCCCAAAATTACTGGCATTTAGATCAGTGTTCACATACATCTAAAACTGGAACTCACTTTATAAGCCCTTGTAATACAGTCATTTGCATAGATACGTGCCAAAAAGTCGAGGCAACAGGGCTCATCAGGGAGGGAAATACACTCCAGTGCTTGTAGATGTATATCTCTGCTTTTAGCTCATCAGTGAAATGCTATATTTCTGCTGTCACTGGTGTTATGTCAGCTTGTATATTTGGCTGACTCTGCTGTTAATGCTGCAAGATGAAACAACTCTTTAGCACAGACAGACATGAAGAAACTGGTAGCGCTGCTTGTCAGACAGGTGCACCTCGCTTGTGCACATACAGGCCTTGTTTATACACTGATGTTGAGCTCCATTGTAAAACTTCTTCTGCTCTTTTTTTAGCAAGCAATCTCATTTTGCATGTCTGTGTTTTGCATGTCATACCAGGTGATAAGCAGTCGTTTTCTGCCGTATGACACCATCCCCACTGATGCTGTTCTCAGTCTGGATGAGGATACCGTGCTCTCCACCACAGAGGTCAGTGTACCAGAAAACTTTTAATCAAGAGTACACTCTTCAGATGTTTTGTTAATAATTGTATAATGGCTATTATTTATGCATACATCTCTTAAAAACGGTTTCCTGGAATTCCTCTCTCTCTTTATTTCTCTGTCATCTCCAGGTGGACTTTGCCTTCACGGTGTGGCAGAGTTTCCCAGACCGCATTGTTGGTTACCCAGCCCGCAGCCACTTCTGGGACAGCAACAAGGAGCGGTGGGGCTACACTTCCAAATGGACCAACGACTACTCCATGGTGCTGACTGGGGCCGCCATCTATCACAAGTACTGGCACATGACTGATTTTACCCCTGTCTGCTTCTCCATTTTATCACACTCCTTTCCAGTTCTGTTTTCATGTAGTTCATCACTGACACAACTCACTCTCTCTCATGTCCTCCTGTAGATACTACCACTACTTGTACACCACCTACCTTCCAGCCAGTCTGAAGACCATGGTTGACCAGATGTCAAACTGTGAGGACATTCTGATGAATTTTTTGGTGTCCTCCGTCTCTAAACTACCACCTATCAAGGTCACCCAGAAGAAACAATACAAGGAGACCATGATGGGACAGGTGAGATGGAATATTTATCTTGTTAAACTAGTTCATTTGATTTTACACCAGAGGGTAGAACAGGCACTGTGTTGGGGATTTCAGTTGACATTTACAGTGTTTCATCATTGAGGGACAACTGTTTAGTAACAAGGTCATGATAAGTAAAAGCTGTTTTCCCCATGCATAATAAAAAGTACGTGGTCTGTCTCTACTTGTAGAAGGTACATGTTGGTCACTCTTTCATTACTGATTTGAAAATGAATGCAAGTTCACTGAATTGATGTGTAAAGGGAAAGGGCAAATTTGAATGGCAACTTGACAAATAGACTGCATGTGTAATAGAAGCTTATGTTCAGGAACATTTCCTGTAATAACTAGACATTGTGTCAGTGTGAGGAAGCTATTCAAACATTCTATTTAGGAGGAAACACTCCTTACACCAGCAATATCCAGCAAAGCGATTTTGCTCTTCCAACAAATTCAACTTGCTCCTGTTTTACAGTTCAATATCAGGCATTGACAGGTTTAAAAGAGCACATTTTTATTAATTTTTCCAAATGATGCTTAGTGTTCAACAGTCAGTGACCCATGTTTTTCCTGATTATTGAAGAGCCTGGTGGCCTTTAGACACATTGTTCCACTTAAACTCTAATAGTGTTAGCTGTTAAACTGACCATTAGTCTTTTGTAAATTTGAATTGAAATGAGTTTTCCTGCAGTATGGCCTTCAATAAATAAAAAACTCATGAATAATTACAATAGGCTCTGAAAGGTCAGACTAATTTATGATGCATTATTCATTTTGTCGGTCTCTCGCTCTTTTCCATGCACCCCCCCTCTCTCTCCCTGTCCTCTCACCACCTCTCATCCTCAGAGCTCCCGGGCGTCTCGCTGGGCCGACCCGGACCATTTTGCCCAGCGTCAGACCTGCATGAACAAGTTTGCCAGCTGGTTTGGCACCATGCCCCTGGTCCACTCTCAGATGAGGCTGGACCCAGTCCTGTTCAAAGACCAGGTGTCCATACTGCGGAAGAAGTACAGGGATATTGAGAGGCTATAACCCTCCAGAGCCCCCCCGCTCCCTGGACAGGACAAAGGCAGAGCGAGGGGGCGTACATGTAGAGAAACTCTGAGTCTTTCCGTTATCGCATGGATGGATCAGTGGGGGGAGCAAATGAGCTCGGGTACACGAGGAAAAGAAACTAGAACAGATGTGGAGGATACCACATTCGTTGGTCTCCGGCATTTCCCCTATCCACCCTTTCTCTGATGCATACATACACTGACAACCACCAACTGAAGGACACCTGAGGGCTTCAAGACTTCTCCACTTCGAACAGAAGTGGACAAAGTCATGGAATTGGAAATCATAACTTGCTGCATCAGTGTCCCAACAGTGGCTAATCACTCCTGACTCTAACCCACTCTGTACACACTGCACAGGTTCCTGAAAGTTTTTTGGCTGACAGAATATTATTGGTAATTATGTCTATGAAGAGGATAACACTATTTTGGATTGTGTCTAGCTATTTTTTTTATACCATGAATGAATGGCCAGCACTACTCTCTCTGTATTGTCTTAATTCAAACCAATGGCAGGGCAGGTAAAGAGAGGAATGATGGCCCCTCGAACACAGACAAGTTGTGATCGTTGACATTCACAGTGCCTAAAGTTTATCTAATGGCGTTGGGTTCTGGGTGTCTAGGGGAAGTGACTTTGATGTTGCTGCTTTCTGTGTTTTTTGTTTCATTTTCAAATTTGCGATTTACGTTAAAATTGACTGATTATGGATCTCACAGTAATCCTTCAGGTCAGCATTCACATTACTGGCTCAAAGTTTGATAGTCCAGTGACGAACACAATTGTCATAAGGTGCCATTCTGAATAATTTGTCCTTGTTAAACCATAACAACCTGACACAACTAGTAAGACTTCACTAAATTTCTTATGGGGGAATGGAAATCCACAGGAACTCAACAAAATTCAATGGAGTTAGCCATTTTACGTCATCTGCATGTGTCTTTTTTCATTCTGTGGGCTTATACAACTAGGTAGAATTGCAACTTGAATATCTGCTGGCCCAAAGAACAGTGGTGGTTCTACGGAATTGCCAATTAAGCCAACCAGTGGTCTGTTTGAAACACAAACCACTGTGTAAAACATGAAAATGGATCTTTGTTGGCTTTGTTAGCAGGAGATATTTATGTATGGTTGTTGTCTCTATGCCAGAGACCCAATTTCCTTTTGTCCAGTGACAGGTTTGGCAGTAGGCGAGGCTGACAAGTAAAATGGGTTAGGGTTAGGGTTGGGCTAACGGTGCTTTAATCTAACCGCATCAAACAGTGCTTGATGCCATCACAGTTGGCATCATACTAAATTAACTGCTTTATTTCTTCCACTTGTTATGGACAAATATGACCGGATTGAAAAGTTTCAGAAAAGCAAACGGTTGAAATTGGCAGTTTTGGGGTGTTACGATCTATTATGTAATTATTCTCGTTTTCGGTATTTTTCCAACATAAATGCATGTAATTAGAAGCCTTTCATTCTCCAGTATATTTGCAGAATGCCAATTTGTATCTCTGATAATCACCGATAACCACATTCATCTCTGAGAGATTCACATTCACAGATTGGCAATGAGCAGTGGTGCTTTGGCCACATTCTAGACACAAGTGCAAGACCCTGATGTCCAAGTATGTTCCACAGTTCTTTGTTTCATGAATGACATCTTGATCTGTGTCTATACGTTATTCTCAATCCCGACACCCATCGTATTCACTGCACATCTGTAATGAATGCCGACCATCAGTGGAACATGGAATTGGGTTCTTGCAGATGGAACAGTAGGCTAATTGACCTAAACAATCTCAAAATGTTTGGTTCCTTTAACAATCATGCTTCATGTTAGTTTTGCGTTGATCTCTTATATCAAGTCACCTGAAAACATAATGTGATGAATCTGGAATGTGCACCTGTGTTTTTTTTTTTTTAATCACTGTGCATCATCGACACAAAGTTTATCTGTCCATGTAATATACCTGTGAAGCCAGCAGCATTTCTATAGAAACCTGACCACACCTGCCCTGACGCCTCTTTTGGTAGCTTCACCTTCATTTTTGTGGAAGACAAAACCGTTCTGTACCCTCCACGCCCAATATGTGCCAACAGATCATATATGATTTAGTTTTTATATTGTTTAATTTGATATGAGGAATGCCATGCATTTCCATATATTTTGATTCATTAAAAGTATATCTTGTCTGTATAAGAAAGATGCGTGCGGGGGGGTGAGGAAGGAAAGATTGTATTGGGTGAGAGACTCAACAGAGAAGGGTGCTGCATGGTATTTTACACTTCTGAGAATGTGCTATCAGCTTGACGGCAAATAAACAATCCTAGTATTACTAAACACAGCACTATCAGGACAACTGAATATGGTCGTAAACATAAATCACATTTCAGAAATGAACTTGGTGCAATATTTAAGATGACATTTTCTCTATCTTTTTTCTTTTCTCCTTCCGTATGTTGTTTCAGAGGGCAGGGGGTTATATATTGATGTGCCTTCAGAAGAAATACACTTAACCTGTTTTCAGGCAGATGGGGGGGGGAAACCTTTTCATTTCATTGTTGGTTATTGTTTGCTTTCTTTATCAATATCCAGTAACAGCTCCCTAAATAACATTGTTTAACACTGGAATGCTACAAAGATTTATCACCGCACATTTGATACAGAAATTCCTGCCTTTTTGTTGTGGGAACTTCTTTTTCTCATGTTCTGTCGTGTATCACCATACTTGTGAGGACCCAATAGAGGGCCCCTCTTTCAAGTTGTCACAAGTATAGTAATACATGTAACACACTCGTAATTGTCCCATACACAGTATTTATCAGACAGGATTCTTCCTCGACTGAATCTCTGCGTGGTTCCTTCACTTTCTTCCGTAACTGCAGACCTAATTTTATAGAGATTAAAATGGAAAGATAGAGGAAAAATCACAATTTTGTAAAAGAATTTTATAAAAATAAAACAAACAAAAAAATCAGGAAATAAAATGTTTGATATAAAATGACTTGTCTCTGTGTTTTATATTCATGTCAAGAACATTCCTAAAATCTATGCTGCGAAGACGCACTCCTCTGGGTAAACATGAAGCAAAGTTCCTTTTTTCCGTTTCACCTGGTCATCCCTCTTCCTCTCTGACCTGCAGGCAAGCCATGTCCAGGCTTCCCAAACACATTTTGCGTGTTTGATTTGTCCGCTGCATCCACTGAGGGAGAGCCAAACCAAATAATACCTTTAGCTTCCTCCTTGTGTGTGTGTGTATGTGTGCGAACCCCATCCTTTGCCAAGAAACTGCTGTGTTTACATAAATCTGTGTCAGGATGATTGGTTTAGACACGCTGCATAAATAACAGCATCTATCCAGGATGATCCCATGGTGCATGAGAGCTGCCAACTCAGCTGGAGCAACAGCTACAGGAGAGATTTCTACCCCCGAAACGCACTCCAACACCAAACTGGGCTAAACTCTTAAAGCCAAAAGATATGCGGTGTGTTAAAACTGGACGAGTGCCTGCGCTGGATGAATTATCTAGTGACACACGAAAGGGAAAACCATTCGGAGAGTTATGCTAAAACCGCATCCACTCAGAATGCTGTGAGGACCAAAAACGGGACAAAGGGAGATCCAGATGTGTAGTTTGTTGCACTGTTGGAGTCAGTGGAAAAAAGTATTTATTTATTTATTTATTTAAGATCCGTGGGCTGTTGGGCACATCCAATGCCAAAGTCTGCTTGTGTGATTTAATGGTATGCAAATCAGTTAGTCTCTTAATCCCACTGATGAGATGTGTATCTGTAGTGGAGATGGAACACAGCATGCATTCAGTCGTGGCTCTTCCCAACTGATGGATTAAATACTGTGACTCGAGGCCAAGTTTGACAAATATCCTCCCATTGCTGTCAGTGGAATAAAACTCTCTTATAGATTAGATTTGTAGTCTTGCTGCCATGGTATCTGAAGAATTATGTCACCATGGTGGCTCCGGTCTCTTTCTTACATTGCAACCAAAAACACCATATGATGGATGATTTTCTGACCCCAGGTTCCTCTGTTGTATGCTGGAATGGAGTTTAAGTAACTTTTGAAGACGTGCAGTAATTTCCAAACACCGCGTCAAAGAGAAGCAGTTTCATTACAGGAGTGGAGAAGAGGCTCCCCGTGGCGACATAATTGAATACATTAAGATTGCACATCATGGCACTATTAGCCAGAAACAATTCATTTCACAGGATTAAAGGAATCTAATTCCTCCATCAGATAAAAAAAAATCCTTCACTGCTTTTAGCCCACATATTTTCCCAGCGTGTTTGTGTGTGCGCGTAAGAATGCTTCAATAAAAAATGTCATACAGCTGTTCAGATAATAATATACCCCCTGTTTTTGGTATGCTGAGATAAACAGGTGTTCAGACTTTGTGACTCACAACTTGTACATCAACAAAGTAGCTCAACTTTAGAGGCTGTTTGGATGAATCCGTCATGTGATAACAGCAGAGAGCAATTGGCTATCTGGAAAAAAAAAAAAAAATTATCTTAACAGATGGCATTCTAAAACTGTGTCACCATCCAGACATGGCTGTGCAGTGTTAAAATGAGTCATATGTCCAGTTCTGTGTATGCTGCACAGGACTTATACAAAGGAGACTGATTTAATGTGATCATATGTAAATTGGTGATGCACACTGAAAATCTCCTCCCAATTTAAAATTGAACTCCGCTTAAAATTCATTATTGTCTCATTTACATCTGTTAGCTTTCAAGTGAGGAATCCTGTTTAGTAATTTGGCCTACAGCAATAATTTCATTAATCTCACAATGAGCCTGTTTGTGCATTAGAACGTTCATCTGATTGATTTTGGAGCATATTTGCACACATTTAATGCATTAGGTGAATTATTTCTTCACTTACTGCCAGTGGTATTACCATGCTATCATGATGCATTATCACCCAGCTTAAGTGCCTCCTGTGACTTTACCTTGTTTTTCATCTACATTGCCACTGCAGATATCCAGCTATGCTTACACTGACTGAGCTGATAAATCCAGACTCAAATGCTGATTGCAAGAATTAAATTTCATTTTACTCTGCTGTGGGAGCCTCGGCTATCTACCAGCCTTCCTGCTACAGTGACACGGAGCCCTGCAGCTAGTAAATCATAAACATGCTCAACTGGCAGCAGTTCTCTTGCAACAGATGCTGTAGCCTATGAGACAAATCGGCTTTACTGCATACCAATTTTGCAATTGGATTGTCGATGAGTTAGTATCTCTGTCAGGCATGTTTCTCTTCATCTCAGTATCTACTATACTGTATGGAGAGTGTTGTTTGCAGTCTGCATGGTTACCTGTTAGTTACTCTGCTCACAGAGCTGACTTTGTTGAGCCGGTAATTTCAGAACTTTCTTCTCATGTTAATACTGTGAATCTCATTCACTTTCTCTCTTTACATTTTGCTTAAACCCAGTAAGGCATGTCAGTTAGACGGCCTGCACAACAGCAATGCCCTGTACCTGTTATTTAATAATTGCGCCTGTGTTTCCCTGCTATGACACTGCAAAAACATGCGGAGACCATAGTTTGTTTAAGCCACTCCCTTGACGCACAGATGTGAGTCACAGTGGGCCCATGTCATAACCGGTCTTACAACATGGGATCTGTTTTTAAAAGATTAGGGTCCAGATGGGACATTTGGGGAAAGCAGGCAGGCAATCATTATTCTCAAAAATGCAATACCATGAGTGCACACAGTTACCTCAGGAGGAGGTGAACCTCCAATAAAACTAAAAGGAATATTATGTAACAGCAATATAATATTGGTAATAAAATAAATGTACTGGATTCATCATCCCTTGCATATGTACTACTCTGCAAAACACAACACTGTATTTTCATAATATACATCGATTTAGCAGCCAGTGTGTGTGGTGAGCACTGTGCCACAGCGCCCCCTATCTGCGCTCGGTGCTCACGGCAGGCTGTCCGTCAGCGCTGGCCTCCTCCGCAGACTCCTCCTCCGCCATTTTTGACTGTAAACATCCTGCCGATTTTAAAAGGACAGCGGTGAGCGGGAGGAAGGCGACTGGCGCCATCTTGGCTGTTTTAATGAGTACAACAGGGGAGAATTTGCTGGGAGAAATAACATAATTTCTGGACTTTCACTCTAGAAGGGGGACTGTCGGTAAGTGCGTCTGCAGAGGGAATATTTGCGCGCTGTTTTGTGTGTTTTAAGAGACGAAATCAGCATGCACGTTTGTGTTCATTTGACGCGGCCTTCATTGTACAGGGAGCCGCTAGCCACCAGCTAACCGATACAGTTCTGCTGGTAGAGGGAAAAAAGTATGAGTATGAGATGGGCGCCTCGTTGCCGTGTGCTTTGCTTTCTTCTCATGGGCGAGTCGTTTTTCTGTCCGCCGTTGAGAAACGCTATAATTCTACTTCGGTGAAGTTGCAACGGTGTAATCATGTAAAAAATAAACGCACAGCGAACGATCTCATTGCCCCTTTTGTAGTTAGCTGGCGGCTAATTTAGTTCGTCCCACTTCATGGCGCCGACTATTTACTGGCGTTGACCACCCCCTTAGTGCTTCTAACGTATTACGCTATATTAAGTCAATGCATAACTTTAATTTATCGCTTGATTATGTAACTGTGATTGAAAAATGAATGATTGAATTAAGTAGAGTAAGGGAAGAGCAGACATGTGGATTTCCAACGTTTGCCTCCCTGACTGGGAAATAGGCGGAACTTGAGTGAAGTCAGCGCTTGTTTTGATAAAATCAAATTTTCTGATTATTATGCCGTGCGTTGATATTTTACAATGAATTATCAACTATCGTAGTCAATTAAGCAAAGGAAGAGGGAACAGTGCTTCAAGGGAGCTTTGTTGTTTTTAAGGGTCAGCGTTATAGGTAAGCTAGTAAGTTAAGCCTCCATCGTATGATTAAGCTAGCTAACGTTAGCGTGAGTTAACTGTTCAAAGTTTCTTTGAGAGACAACAGACCCTCATCCTTTCCGATGATTCTCAGGCTAGTAGTTTCTGAAAACCAAACTTATCCAAATAGTGATGTAAACAAATCTGCATTTGTCTTGATGGGGTTATTACCAAACATATAGGAAAGGCGGGGGAAAAAAAGGGGGGGGGGGTATCTTTCCTTGATCAACTGATAATGGCTGCATTGTTACAGATCAGTCATAAATTTGAATACCTAGTTATTCTGATCAGTGTTGCATCAGCAGGATTGACCAAAATGTTGCTAATCACTGGTCCATGGAAATATGGACCATGATATACAGTGTAAAAAAAAAAAAAAGACAGAACTGTTGTCAACATATCAAAGTGTATTTTAAATATAGAGCCCAGCCAATACTCAAGTTTTGGGCTTGATGCTGATATTGGGGAGTAAAAAAATTAAAATGTTGTTCAATCTGTATTTATGAATTTTTTTTATTGATCCCTGAAATGTAATAATGGAACACCTGTGACAAATCTATGCAATTTAAGGAGGATATTTTACAGTCAACATGAATTTGCATTAGTGCACAGAAATGGTTATCTTCACTGGGAGTAGGAGCATAATTTTCTTCATTAGAAACTCAGAAAGAAAATAAATGCATAATATCTGAGTATATCGGACAACATAAATGCCGATACCAATGTACCTGTGACAGGCAAATGTTGTCCAACCCATATATCAGCGGGCCTCTAATTCAAAAGCATCAATTCTATGCAACAGTCTTGCTATGCTAGCTTTGTTAACGAATCAGTCCCATGTTGTGAATCGTCAGGGATAGAACACTTTATTTGGATGATGCTTTGCTGACAGTTTAGTCATCCATTTAGGTCTTTCTTGTCCTGCCCTTTTTCAGAGTGTCTTCTGCTTATACTTAAACTAATATCTTATGTGTTCCAGGTAAACCATACCACAGTGTGAGTGTGTGAGCCAGGGGAACCAGGGCAATGTTCTACGCCCACTTTGTCCTCAGCAAACGTGGGCCGCTGGCCAAGATCTGGCTAGCGGCCCACTGGGACAAGAAGCTGACCAAGGCCCATGTGTTTGAATGCAACTTGGAGAGCAGTGTGGAGAGCATCATTTCACCCAAGGTAAGAATACTCAAGTGCAGTCTGATGGTCCTGCAGCAGGTTGTGTTCTCACTGTGCAGGCTTGAGTCATGCTCAGACCCCCAGACGTTACAATGATTAGTCCAGCCTTCATTTTTCCTCCTAATAATTAAAAGCACTAATGTATACTTTTAATCAAAGAAGAGAATAACGAATGGATACACATTAGAGCAGAACTCAGTGCTTTCTTATTAAGCGACAGTTTGCTGTGTCTTCATTAAAGGCTTTATTTCACTGTCTCTTTGCCTTAACTGTAAACAACTTCATTGCAGTACAGTGTCTGTATGCAGTGACGATGCAGTTTGGTCTTATTTTCAAGAAAGAAAGTCTTTAAACAAGACTTTGACACTTATGACATGTGTTCCCTTTTCTCTGACCTCTTTTTCTCCTAGGTGAAGATGGCATTGCGTACATCAGGCCACTTGCTCCTTGGGGTGGTGAGAATCTACCACAGGAAGGCCAAGTACCTGCTTGCTGACTGTAATGAAGCCTTCATCAAGATCAAAATGGCTTTTAGGCCAGGTAAGGAGAAAAGACAAGCCAAATTCATAATGGAGCAAAGTACTCATTGTAATTTTCCTTCTAATTAAAGGAGGTTGTGCAGTTTTCTTCAATGAAATGGTCACTAGGCTGAGAGCAAAACTAAAGAGCTATAGAAGGAAAGGCTCCAGTTGTTTTCCATAGATAACCAGCATGGTTATATGACACTGTAAGATGAACCACTCAAACATTTTTTTTCTTAAACTGTTGCAGTGGTATGGTTGTTTTATCTGAGGCATAGAGTCGAGTAGTATAACTGTGTGTTATATCAACATTACTACTTATTATTCAGGTGTGGTGGATTTACCCGAGGAGAACAGAGAGGCAGCCTACAATGCTATCACCCTACCCGAAGAGTTTCATGACTTTGACCAGCCACTTCCTGATCTGGAGTAAGTTTACTAAATGTACTATTTTATGTTATCCCATCATTTTTTGTTTGAAACACTTTCATAATTTGAAAGATTTATTGGTCTGTATGGTGAGATCCGTAACATTGTCTGATGTATTGTTGTGGTTCAGTTTGTGTCAGTCAGACACCAGCTGTTGTTTGCACCCATACCTTATGTAATTTTCTATATTTTCTTCAAACAGTGACATAGATGTTGCCCAGCAGTTCACTCTGAACCAGAGCAGAGTAGAAGAGATCACAATGAGGGAAGATGTTGGCAACCTCAGCCTCCTGCAGGACAATGACTTTGGTAGGATACTACACATACTGATGCACACTTGTACACATATGTATGAGCAGATAAAAAAAAAAAAAATCCAATGTCATTATGAATCTCATTGTGAACATATACTGAAATAATTACTTCAGGTGGTTTAGGTTATACATATAACCTTAAATGATGTAATGGAGTTATGCTAAACAAGACTTATCTTGATTATATGTCACAATAACAAGTTGCTTTGCTCTTCAGCTGACTTTGGTATGGATGACCGCGAGATGATGCGTGATGCCAGCACATTTGAGGAGGATATAATGCACGGTGCAACAGCCTCTAACCTTTTGCTCGAGGCTGAGCCTGGTCCAGCTAATCTCCCTGACAAGTCCAACCACATGGAATATGATGACTTTGGGGATGGCTCCATGGGCAACAGTGATGGGGGGATGCTGGGTGAGTGCTTTGAATTATTTTATTTGTCTCAGAATAGACTATAACTGACTACTGTTGCAATTGTTCTGTGCTACATTTTTGATAAAGTGAGGAAGAGTGATTGTCATGTTAACCCTATATCCTACCTTCCAGTTGATAAGCTACTGAGCTCTGAAGATGGAGGTGGTATTTTTGACGACCCTCCAGCCATCACAGAAAGTGTCATGATGCCACCAGATCATGGAGACGATGAGGACGACTTTGACAACCTACAGTCACGTAAGTAAAGCAAATTTTTTGGGTGTTTTTGCAAAGTATATGAAACTGAAAATTTTGAAGATTTTTCTTATCCATTAATTGTTAATGGAGTTGCCCTATTTGTATTGAATACTTTTACATGTGGAGAATGGTCTTTAGTGCTTGTAAGTGTATATTGTGTCACTATAATAATAATAAGGGGAAATCATTTTCTTTTCGTGTGTGTAGCTGGTCCAGATAGCCCAGACTCTGGCCCAGCAGAGCCACTGCCAGCAATGGCTGACCAGACTGAACAGACTACTCTGGTTCATAATGAGGAGGAGGCCTTTGCCTTGGAGCCTATTGACATCACTGGTAAGCCCTTCTCTCACCTTTTTTGTCATAGAACACAAGTCTTTTCAAATTTACTGTTCGCTACTTCAAATTTTAAGAAGGAGTAAAGGCACAAAATCAGAGCAGATGGTGCCTGCACACATTTTACAGTGCATATTCAATGCTTAAGCCTAGGAATGATCAACATGACTATAACCATTCTGTTTGGTCAACCTGTTGAGCCTTTGCTATTCATTTTCTATAAAGATAACAGTACCACAAATATTGGTTGGCATGGTTTTATTAAATCAGAAGCACTGGGGAAAAAATGATTATCAGTGCCTGTAGACTTGACAACATTGGACAACCATGGCATACGTTTGAAAATGTTACCCTCTTATTGAGTGAGACATAGAAAACTTTTTTTTTTCTTCATGTCTCCAGTGAAAGAGACCAAGGCTAAGCGTAAGAGGAAACTGATTGTGGACAGCGTGAAGGAGTTGGACAGTAAGACCATCAGGGCCCAGCTGTCTGACTACTCGGACATTGTCACCACCCTGGACCTTGCCCCTCCCACTAAGAAGCTCATGATGTGGAAGGAGACTGGAGGAGTGGAGAAGCTTTTCTCTCTGCCTGCTCAGCCTCTGTGGAATACAAGGCTGCTCAAGGTAACAAATGCCTGTCATAAATATGTGCGTGTTCTAGAATAAATATACACATGTTCACTTATAACTATTTGACAACACAGTCAGCTGTCTGTCTGAAGTCACTTAGAAGCAATATATATACTCAGGGAACGGTAATGAGCAAGCCACACCGGCGGTCTGATTCTCCAAGTAGGTCAGACACTGTTTAATGGAAGAGGAGAGGGTAGATTCTTAATATTGAATCTTTCATTGACATTCAGTTCAGGTTGTGGGATTTTAAAATGAGATGAATGAAGGAACAGAAGGTGGAGGACGTGATTGGTATTGTCTGTCGCTTTTTCCTATCCTTTCACACCCACACCGTACCCCTCCAGAATACTGATTGGAAAACATGTTGATGCATAATTTATTAGACTTCCTTTCTTTTTGTCTTGGTTCTGTCCTCCTTAACAGTCCCTACATTTGTATTGCACCTCTTACTTTGTATAAAGTTTGGACTTTTTAAAAATAAACCTTCCATGTCTCCTATGTCAGATGTTCACGCGCTGCCTGACGCCTCTGGTGCCAGACGAGCTGAGGAAAAGGAGAAAGGGGGGTGAAGCAGACAGTCTGGATGAGTTCCTCAAGGAGCTCGAGAACCCTGAGGTGCCTCGCGAGGAGGTCTTGGGTCAGCACAGAGATGTTATTGGTAAGACTTGCTGGAAGCGAAGAGAGGTCATATCCCATTGTAGAAGATGAGAGATGGCACAAAACTTAACTGAGACCCCATCGGTTACTGAATAAATCTGTGTTTACATCACATTTCTTTAAAATTATGTTAACAATATCAACCTCTTATGTGACCCACAGACCAGACTATCATGGAGGAGCCCAGTATGCTTGCAGCCTCTGCAATGGAGGGCAGCAGGACAACCCTGGATGAGACAGTCATGCCTCCTCCATCCACCCCCCGCGGTGTCAAACGCAAGACCCTCGACAAAGAGGGCACTCTTCCTGTGAGTACTTATCAACTACATTTAATTTTTCTTTGGCAAAACACTGGAAATCGCGTCACATTGGTCTACTCTTGTATCTTATGGAACTATTACACCAGAGAGGGATGTTGGTATAAAGGATTTTCTGTATCAGTAAACTTGAAGACATATTCAGTAGTTTAACAGGAGAAACAGGAAACTTGATTGAGTTGACTACTCTGTCTCTGAATTTGGCCCTGACAGTTAAATCCTGCTTTACCTCTTTCAGATGGCTTCCTTGGAGCAGCAACAGCAACAGGTGGCTGACCGCTCAGTCGTGTCCCAGAGGTTAGACCTGCCTCAGGTGGATCTGCCCCCAGAAGAGACCAGCCTCAGCCTCACCCAGCTGGTCCCTGAGCTGGACCTGCTTGGGGAGAAAAGCAAAGACAAGAAGGATGAAAGTGATGAAGAGGAGGTATGGGGGAAAATGGATTTCTCTGGTACACTTGATCATTTGTAGTTGGTGCTAGTCATTAGTGAGTCATTGTGTCGTTGATTGTGTGTGTGTGTGTGTGTGTGCCAATTGATGCTGATGACCTTGTCTTTGGTGCTCAGGAAGAGGAAGGTCAAGCTGGAGACCAGGATCAGGAGGAGAAGAGATGGAACAAGAGAACCCAGCAGATGCTTCACGGTCTCCAGGTATAACCAAAGCTATTACTGTGCTCAGTCACTGTTTTGAAACCAGATTTTAAGTAGGCTGAATAAGTTATAGCACACTAGTTCTTTTTTTTTGTTTGTATATTTTATGTTTGCAGCTTTATTGTGGTTTAGAGGATTTAAACAAGGCATCTCCATATGCCAAATATACAAATAGTTTTTTTTTTATCATTTTAAATCAGAAATGCAGTGTCTTTTTTTTTTCTTCTCTCTTTTGACAAATATAGGGGAGAGAAGATTTTAAATGTTTTAATATCGATCACTGCAGCTCAAAAGAGAATTTGACTGACACTTCATGCCTCTGTCCCCATAGCGTGTCATGGCTAAGACTGGTGCAGACTCCATCAGCCTGCTGGAATTGTGCCGAAACAACAACAAGAAGCAGGCAGCCGCCAAGTTTTACAGTTTCCTGGTCCTCAAGAAGCAGCAAGCCATCGAGGTCACCCAGACTGAGCCCTACAGCGACATCATCGCCACCGCTGGACCAAGATTCCACCTTATTTAGACGTTGGAAGAACAGACAAACACTCTGCTTGCAACAGACATACTTTTTTAATTACTCAACTTTTCTGCCTTTTTATTTTGTTTTCCTGTCTGCCCTTTTTTGTCTTTTTTCTTGGGAGGGGAAGGGAATAGTGGGGAAAGGGTTGGAAACTTTTTAAAAAGGATTTTACTGTACTACATGCAGTATTCATTTGGTTCAAACGGAGTGAGGAAGAATGTTTAACAATTATATTTATAAAGCAACCTTTTTCAGTCACCAATTTGTAAGCTTTGCTTCAATTTTTTTGTAAGTTTCCATTGTCTGCTCATTCCATTTGTTTTGTACCATTGCCCCTCACATCTGAAATACTGCAGATTTTAGATAAAGAGCCCCATATTTTCACTTGGAATCCCGTATTGACTCTGTACATGTTTTGGAAAAGGTACTGTTATTGCTCAGAAGTGTAACCTCTCCCACCTTGTTCTTGTTGCACTTGTTCTTTCATAAACAAAATTGATCTGTCAAAAAAAATTGGTAAATCTTACCTGGCATTAAATATCATGTTTTGGATGTATAATTCAGGCAGTTTATCAATTAAGTTTTATGTAATATTTTTTTGTACCTTTTTACGTTAATGCTTATTCACCTTTTTGCATCATGTAACTAGGTAATGTACTTGTTACAGTTAAATTCAGTATCCCACCTTTTTAGTCTTCAGGTAACTTCTAGTTGTGATACATCTGTAAAGATTTGAAATAAAGTGTTTTAAGTACTTGGTAACAGGGTATTATTTATTCTGCATGTCTTGATAAGAGTTTGGCTGTATATGAAGGAAAGGGAGGAACTTTTAACCTGGCTCTATTTGATAACACGACTTGTGAGCTGTAATTTAAACCACCTTTGGACCATGGGTTTTATCTACAGAGGCAATCAGTATTGCAGAAAGGGGTCTCCATTCTTCAGGTGTATACAGAATTGCCAGTATCTTGGGAAATAATTGAAGTGGTGGTTGTTGTAGAGAGAAGTGCAGGTTCACAGTTTATTCCGCAGAAGCGCAGTTAGAAAGTGGATGACTGTTTTGATTACAGCAATTTACAATACAAACCAACCAAAGACGTGATATTTAGTACGAAAGGATAAAAGTTGTTTTAACACAATGGTTCCAGCGAAGAGGGGAAGTAGATACTGCATTTGTTTCTATACGAGCAGGAAAACGGACGTACATTTACCGGAAGCGTCCGTCATTGAAGATTTTCCTCCCTCTTTCCGCGTGCATCGGCTTCGCTATGGCTACTCGTAAAGAGTCTGGTTCGGCACCTACCACTGTAATGGCTTCTACAGGCGGTACGTTGGACTCTCCTGTCAAACAGATCCAGATTGAAGGACTGGTAAGTGTAACTACGGTTCTGTGTCGCTATTTATTGGATTTCGGCGGCGGACGACAGAGAAACTGTTAACAGATGTGTATGCTAGCTAACGTGTGAGCATCATCATGGCGGACAGATAATGCTAAGCGGCATCTTGTAACGTTATTGTTGAATATACTCTGGTGGCTGTGGTGTATGTTACCTCTTCTAATCTAATATAACATTAAAAATTGAGGTAATATTTGCTGTATACAACTTTGCTAACTGGCCAACATGATAATGACAATAGGCTAATAGCGGTATACAGTTTTTGGCTTGCTCCAAGCTACAGAGGCGTTTCATTTTATACCCAGGGCATCCCTGTTTGTCTGTGTAGAGCAAGGACTTTACGATGGAGAGGCAACACAATAGGATGATGCTTCTTGCTTCCCTCTCACACAAGTGTTGTTATTTACCAAAAAAGTAAATAGGAGGCATTTCTTAAACCATTCTCGTAATCAGAAGTAAAGTTTCTATATTGTAGGCAGATTACAGCCTCTTCAGTAGCTGTAACATGAACTATGATATTTATTCAATCTGCAGTCCACGTTTTAAGTTTTAAGCCTTTCTTCTAATCCTCGATTTAGAATAACGATTATTAACTTTATATGGTCCATCTATTCAAACAGTACTCTCCCCATCCCTCTCCCCTTTGTCGTGATGGCACAACACAGCTCATTGATCTGTTGTTCTGTGGTCAGTTTTGTTAGGAGGGAGACAGATTGTACTCAAATGTTTTAAAAGACATCCATCCAGTCAGATTTTTCATTTGGAAAAAGGCTGCTGGTCAGGGGGTTTGTCTTTCATCTTCCAGTTATACAAAAATAAAGAAAATGTACTGTTTATTTCCCCACCAACTCTTGTATGCATCCAAACTCAGTTGGCACTTTGAGGAATATGGACATTCAAGTTGAGGAACATTTCGGGATTTGGTTGCAGTAGTGCAAGGGGTTCTATCTTAAAGCCTGGTTTTGGTAAACTAACCGTTGTGTACTGCATTTGTTAATGGCTTTAGGGTTAAAGCAACATTATGTAGAAATTGGCATTCTGTGTGATTTGGCACCCCCAACAGTTTGAGGGCAGCACCACTGTCATTAATACAAATCCCAGGTCTGTAACAATTTATCAGATGTAATGTACGTGCTGACTACAAACCAAAGTCATTACATCATCACAGTGTTATGTGATAAAAAACATGTATTAAGAAGTAACCATGTATGTAACGCTGTGATCCTACCCTCTCAATGAAGTCACATAGGGCAGAAACAGGTGATAGGGGGATGGAGTGGCTGAGACAGACAGCATTCGCCCTGTTACAAGACACTGTACCATCAAAATGATTTTGAAACAGTGTTGCTTTAATGTATGCATGTGTTGAAAAGATTGGTTGCTTTCTTGCGTAACAGGACTTGTGTTTTACTTTTGAATTGAATGTTGCTTCTGTGCATGACACTTATCTGATCAGTGATCTTTAACAAGTACATCATGACACATCTTGAATTTTACCTTCACACAACCCGTAACGTCGTAGTGTGTTTCTTCTGCAGTACCTCTGAATAAACAGCAGAGGACAAACTTGCTTCACTGCCATCCATGGACATTCTCCCTCCTCCTGCCCGAAGCTACACTGGACACAAAGCAGCTCATTTGCCTGGTGTGCCCAAACACAGTAGCAGGACTTTAACATGCCAGCTGCTGCGTTCCTTTTATCTTGCTCATTAAAGCTGCCCTAGAGTCTGGGGCCCTAATTTCAAATCTAAATATTTCACCTCAATGTGTATTATTTAGACCTCTAATGAGATTTTCTTAACTCATTTCACAGCCTTATCAGCCAAACATTTTAATCGTGGCAGTTAAATTAAAAACAGCGCAGGAGCCATTTAGAGTGTGACCTCATTTGGATTCAGACTGAAAAGTGAAAGGTGTCTATTTCAGGTAGAGTTATGAAACACCTTTCACCTGAATGCATTGATATGCAGCAGTTGCTGCTGTGTTGCGTCATGACCCGTCTGTCAGAGGTTTAGCTGCAGGGTTGCCCACAGACAGCTTCACCACTGCTCTGTAATAGAATCGGATTGTTTCCTTGCTTTTGAAGAGGTTTCAGTGGTTGATGTTGCCACAGGAGTGGAGTGTTGCACAGTGATGGGTTCCATTAAACACCTACTGAGATCACACAACTGCCTGCGCGTTTGATAAAGGCTTTATTCATTTATTCTGACACCTGACGCACGTCAGACACGGGTCTTATTCACATACCAGGAATTAAGAAACAGTTGGAGCACATTTTACAGAACATGACATTGGGATTGAGAGCTCCGGGGGATGGAAAGGGCAGAAAATATGTCAGATTTAGTTTAATTTTCGCATTTCTTTAAGAAGTGGCAGACATTTTCTTAGTTTTTTTTTCTTTAGTGAATACATGAATGATTAATAAATGTGCTTGAACAGTCCTTTTTCTCCCTGAGGCATTTTCTCTTGCCTCAGGTCCTTATGCCTGGGCTTGCCAGGAGGCGTGTCCTCACTGCTTAAAATGACACAGATCAGCCGCAACACACCGCTGGCACACAAGGCAACTTACTACTCGGTGAACAGGCATATGTTACCATTGTCTTTGTCCTGTCACTTCTTCATAATTTAGATCATACAGTTTAAGTAGGCATTTCAAAGTTGTAATCTCTGTGAGACTGGGTTACTGTCATCCTCATCCATGGCTTAACCTTAACAGATGACTCAAGTGTTTTCTCTGTCAAGCATATCACAGCTAGCGTTGAGTGTTGTGTTTGTCTGCACATCAGTGGGGCAAAAAGAAAAGTCATTACGGGATCGTCTCTCTCTCTTGCTGTACTTTCTCATAACTTGAGCCCTGTTGTGGCGGGAATATAAGCACTTTTGTGAGAGTGAGAGGGAAGATTTATGATAAGAATTAAAGGCAGCCAACGGGGGATTTGGACCGCAATTGATTTTGCACAATTCAATTTTAAGCTTGTTGATTTATAATACGCTGTCAACATATCAATCTTGGGCCTCTCCACATGAGGTGAGCTCACTGGGCAAGCTGCTGGTGAGCTTGATCAATAAAATTGTATGTGTGTGTATGAGAGGGAGAGAGACAGAGAGAGTAGCTGGAAAAAGACAGTACAAACGTTGAGCTTTCCAGGCTTTGCTTACAATACCTGTGGCATTTGCTTAGCATCAGGAAGTCAGCACAACAAATCCACTGATAACTCCATCCTTCCTTCCTTCCCTTTCTATTGGTGCCGTTGCCTCCTCAGTCTGCCTGTTTAAAGCATTTGTGTAGATTCAAGAGTTTTCTCAAAGCCCCACTTGATTTCAGCTGTATTTATTTGACCTTCTTCAGAGTTGTTTTTGGCCAATTGTCCATCTCTCACCTCCTGCTTTTCCAGACGGATGCTATTTAAGTGCACGATGAACAGATTGCCAAGAGTTAGATAGCTGGAAGCATTGTGTATCGGCGCTATCTGCTCTCACTGATGGAAGGAGACGAAGAAAGCTATTTGCTGGCAGAAAAAGGAGCCAAAGCTCAAGGGGGGCGGGGGTGGGGGCTGGCTTTGTAAAGCAACCGGCACTGCCAATTGGGAGGAATTCCACTGTAGCCCACCTATCACCTGTCTGCTCTCCTCAAACTCACCTGGCCTCCTTTCTGGCTATCATTTTTTTCAGACTTCTGGTTCCTCTCACTCCACCATTGCATGTCCCCCTTTCCTCTCTCTTTTTGCCCCCCCCCCACCACATCTTTTCCCTCTTTCTCCCTCTCTGCCCCTCCTGCAACCTATTCCTCAGACCTTGCTCCCCTCTCAGTCAGAAAAGGCCAAGGCAGGCAGGCAGGCAGGGAATGAGATTTGTTTTTCTCCGCACTCCACCCCATACCGTCTCTCTTCTCCTGCCCCCGGCTCTTTTACTTGTTGCATGACAGGTCCAGCACTCTATTGAAATAAATCATCTCCCAGGACAGATGCACATGTGTGTATGCATGTGTGTGCGTGAGCTAGAGAGACGAGTCAGGGCTTCCTCAGGGCGCTGATGGGCATTTTGTCGTGAGCATGGCCCCCGGACTACCACCCTGCTCTTGAGTGTATGTGTGTGTATGTGTGTATTATTAATGCCTCTGGCTGTGACCTGCCCACACTGTTATCAGCGTGATTTATGCTCTCCCCCTCCACACTGTGCTTTTCAGCTTCTCGTCCTCTTCCTGCTCATTTAGACGTTTTGCCTTATTCCCCTACTCTTTCCCTCTGCTGTTTTCTGGTTTTGATGGCCAGTGTGTCTCATGATGGATAGGTGTACTAAATGTCTGTGTATTGTGTGTGTGTGTGTATGTGTAAGTGTGTAAATGTAAGCTGGAATAAGATAACACTTACCCTCTGTACTTGGTGTCAGTAAAGCTAGCTTAAACCAGCTCCTCAGTCTCTGCAAGGGCTTGTCCTATTGGCCCATTTTTATCTGGCATTAAAATTTAAAAGCATACGATGATGCATGGACACCCTGTCCAGATGAGGCACGACGATGTGGGATATCAGACCACATGTCCAAATATACCCTCCCACTGAACGAGGATAGCATTTTTCTTAAAATTTCATTAGATCCAGGTTTTTATTCTTTATGTGCACCGCCTCCTCTCTCTCCAGTGTAAATTGCTAAGCTGTGCTGAATACTAACTGGCTTTTTGTACTCGCTCAAGATCAGTGATGCACCACTGTTGAAGCCTGCAGGTGGTGCGTACCACTCAACGTACCACTCAACCACAGCCCATGATTGCCTGAGTAACTTCCCAGAATTCCCTCTTAACAAGGGCATTTTTTTATGTACGAGTTCAGCGGCTGGCAAGAGTGCAGAATTGTTGCTGAGGATTTATTATGAAAATTAGCATTGGTGGGGGTTTTTTGGTGACGTGATACCATTTTCGGACTAACAAGCTGTGTTCTCACAGTTGGACTGACATTTGAATTCTCATTTTTTGTGTAAGAACATAGGTCATAATTATGCTTCAGCTATTGTGCCCAATTAAATTCTTTTTCCGAAGAAGAAAACCCATTTTGACATTTCTTGAAACCATGTCTAATCTTCAGGCCTGGCGTTAATATTTTACTGACATTTTAGGATAACAGTTTCTAGGACACTGCCCCTGTTCCACTAAATGAGCTCTGGTTCTTGAACCGGTTCTGTTCAAGATCTTCGAATAGTGGTGCTGTCTAGCAAAACAACCCACGTTTCCACTGTACCATTGTAACCATTGTAATCAAGGATTTGCCATCAACAGGGCACTGCACAAGGTATTACGTACTGTGGAACATGACATGCCCATTTCTGTTTACACTTCAAGTTATAGACTAGATGCTGTTTTTTGATACCTGCTGGGCACTGAACCAGTTCAGTTTTTGATGATATGCTCTGAAAAGTTCAGAAGTGCAGTAACGGGGAAAGGAACTACACAGGCTGTTTGTAAAGAAAAATATCTAGCGGCCTTGGAAAATGGAAGCTGCTTAGCTGATTCCCAGTAGATGTCTGAAAAGAAATAAAACCAAGATTTCTTACTGTACAATTTGACAAGGCAGGACAAATAAAAGCTATATTTGCTGATTTAGAAAAAAAACAACTCCAACAGCTACAGTGCTATTTGGCACTAGATGGGGAAAATCTTACAAAGCTGTGACTGAAGCAATGCAATTTTTTTTCCTCTGCTTTATATCAAAAGATGGAGTAGGAGTTACTTTATAATAGGGTTCCAGAGTGGAGGTGTTGAACCAGCTAAGGGTGAGCTGAACCATGCAAGTGTTCGCACCAAAAAGGCTGCACACACAGGCAAAAGAAAGGCTCTAATTTCTAGCAAGAATCTAATTGATTCCGGCGCAGTTTTTATGTTACCGTCGCAAATCCAGTTCAATTTTAAAAATCTGTCTCAGAAAGGGAGATTCACTACATCACTTAACTGTGAGCTAAATTTGTGCACCGTACATGATGTATTATGGCAGGACACATGCACACAGACTGTATACATGTGATACTTACAACAGTATTAGCTTACATTTTTGTCCATTACATTATGCTTCTAATGAAAACTGGAAGACATATTATTTTGTCTAGAATTTTCCCAGTGGTATTAGTTCAATAGTTTAATGTATTTGTATTATGAAAAAACTTATTGTGTAAAAGAGCAAAAAATGGAAAACCTCAAAATCTGCAGTAGGATTGAATGAAAAAGCCCAAGGTGCTTGTAAAACAAAACAAAACATCCAAACCAAACTAACCCCAAGACAGACTAATGAGAACAAATCAACTTGACGAGCAGAAACAAAATTGAATTGGATAACATAAATCAAAGGATGATAAAATACAATAACAAGAAATGCTTTAACAGCCACAGAATGCAAAAACAACAGGCGGGGTAAATAAATTGGCCCCGGTTCAGAATATGAAATCATTCTTAAGAACCAGTTATTGAAAGGATGGTGAAGCATCCTCCTTCTCTGTCTCTGCCTCCATTCTGTCGCAGTGCCTTGATACTTCAGTGATATTGCTCTTCCTGTTTTCACAGGTGGTGCTGAAGATTATCAAGCACTACCAGGAAGAGGGCCAGGGCAGCGAGGTGGTTCAGGGCGTCCTGCTGGGCCTGGTTGTCGAGGACCGGCTGGAGATCACCAACTGCTTCCCCTTCCCCCAGCACACCGAGGATGATGCCGACTTTGACGAAGGTAACTGAGTGCTGTGTTCTCTTTCTGTTTATTCTATCGATCCTCTGCTGCGGCTGGAAAAATGTACACACACACCCAAACATAATAACATCACAACAGAGTCATGCCACTGACATGTGTCTTTAGTGTTTAGTGTAAAATTGAAGGGATGATAATATTTTAATGCATCAGTACCGTTGGAGGCTTTGATCTTTGCTTGTCTTCAGATTCTGAAACCCCACTAGAGATTGTTTTTTGCAATTATAATTCCACTGAATGACACGATGAATTGCAAATTTGAACAAGTTTTTGATTAGCACTTGAGTCAGCTCGCCAAGTGCCACTGAAAATATTAAGTTGGAACATTTTTGTGATAATTGTGAAATGTTGCTTGGGGGGAAACTTTGTACTTGGTTGATATTATTTCATGTCCTTGACATGTAAGCTGAAAAGACAATTTCAGACATTGAGCTTATTCATACAAAACTGTAATTAAAGTACCAACAGAGGCAACTGGTCCTTGAATTCTGTTGGAACATGAGTTTGAAACACAGCAAACCTGTGGCTCAGAATAAAGAATACCTCTTACTCCCAAACAAAAGGTCTGACAGGAAGCATCTTAACGCTAACGTGTGTGTGTTACTTCAGCGAGTGTGTTTTTGAGAGATAGGAAGCGGATCGCCATTCTTAGCGCTCAAAGATGCCGTAAGCCTTGAAGAAATAACAGACTGTGGCTAGAAGCCAACATAAAGTCATATCAACAACTCACTGAATGTTGGTGTATGTTTTCTTGGAGGTGAGTGTTTGAGATGCTTCCAGGCACAGTGTTGTGTCACACTACTTTTAACTTTGCTAACTAGGTGCTTTGTGTCCTACACTGTCATTGCCGGGGTTGATGTGTGTTTAGGGAGGAATGGCTCCAGTGTTTAGGTTACAGGTGGTTGGTGGTTCGTGCATGGGATTTAATTTGGTCTTTATCTGCATACATAGGCTTTTTTTCTTTACCCACCCACCTGCCGGTAGCCATCAAAAAGGAATGTCACATCCTCTGACCGAAGCCCTTCCCCCATCAAGCCTTGTTGTTACCTGCCCCTTGTTAGCGCCATGAAATCCTGGCACAAGTCAAGACTGAGGGATGAGAAGTTGAGCAGATGCGGGAAACGGAGGAGAGGGAGAAAATCCAGCTCTAACAGGCCTCCACAGCTAACGAGCAACTGTCAAAAATTCTCTGAGATAGAGAAGCGCCATTGGTGGCTAAAGGTCGTTAGTGTCAGGAACGGCTCACTCTGTGAGTGCCATGGTTTGTTGTGTTGTTGACTTTTGATGCGCTGGATTTTCTGTCACTCCTTTTAAGTTAACAAGGTCTTCAGTGAGTAGCGCCTTGCCATGATCCTTTGGGAAACATACGGTGCTACAACAGAATTCCTCTTAACAAGGCTTTTGATTCAGTTGCAAAATGCGACAGTCTTCATGTGATCTGTCGCTACAGAACCAAATTCAAAATGTGTTGTGAGTCATTCATGTTCGTGTGTGCTGTATTATTGAGGTGATTTCAAGTTGAGAATAAGGTTGAAGCAATATCTTGGTTTCAAGGTATACCAAGGTTTGAATTATTATCTGAATCTTTATATTATTATCATACATGTAGATTTGCTTTAAATTCTACTGTATTAGTGTTATTAAAATGTATGTATATCAAAGTTTGTATCTAATTTCGTGTCTATATGGACATTAGATTTTGTGAAATTAATAATAAGTGTTTAAACCAACAAAAAAACATTGGTTTTGTAACTAATGATAATAATTTAAATACATTTTAAATGATAATCTAAATTCTGATACCGTTCCAACTCTTGTGGAGAACAGTTCAACATAAAGTCGATGACTCTGTATAAACTCTCATCTTGCTGAGTGTGTTTGCAGCAAGGATTTTATGCTAAACTGAAGATTTTATTTACTGTGGGAAGAGAATTACATGGAGATGTACAATTATCACACATAGATATGAAAATTGAGTTTATGTCTCTACATTTGGTCATTTTGTCCTCGTACTTCAGCCTGAATTGTCCACCCACGCGCACAGCTGACCAGCCAGACCATTTTCTCCCCCGACTCCCTCTCTCACTCTGTCCCTCTCTCTCTCTCTCACTTCCCCTCGTCTACCCTTTTGTAACTAACCGTGTTTCATCTGCGCTGATGTCAGAGCAGAAGACACAACAACCGGGTTTTGTTGAAGTGTAAATTGGACTTCAAAACAATCACATCTCAGTGGAGCATCTGTGAACTCCCTCTTGGAGCA
Organism: Acanthopagrus latus; assembly: GCF_904848185.1. Taxonomy (NCBI): domain Eukaryota; kingdom Metazoa; phylum Chordata; class Actinopteri; order Spariformes; family Sparidae; genus Acanthopagrus; species Acanthopagrus latus. The sequence goes on from NC_051055.1 coordinate 10,760,858, forward strand.
TCAAGATCCAGGCGAACTTTGACATAAATGACATGATGCTATGAGTATATAACTGTTCTGTGCTGAGAGGATGGAATTCATATTTAGATAAATGAGTTGTTGGTTTTAAATATTTATTGGCTAAAAACCACATGCCTCCAAAATATTGTTTTTTGTCACATCAGTATAACAAACAATGGGTCTGGCATACTGGCAGTGCTAGGGTCACTGTTATCTCCCTAACACCAGAATTTTCTACAATGCTAGAGGGGTGTATGTTCCTGCAAGTTTAAATAGCTTTCAATTATCGCCTTAGGAGGAGTTACAGTTGGTGCCAGTATGCTTGGTGATTATGTTATTAGTGCTGTTACTCACTTCAGGAAGTAATGTTTCAATCAGCACTTCATTATCACAACCAGGCTTCCTTTTTGTTCTAGAAGTGGACGGCCTGAAGTGGGTATATGATTGGGAAACTTGGCTGAAGGGTCATAGTTCCTACACACACACATTTTACACCACGCTCTCCTGTACACTCTAAAGGAACACGAGGATATTTAATAGCACATTTAGATGATTTTCTTACTGAATAGGTTTGGATCTCTGTTTTTGTATCAATGTGTAGCCCTATCTCTGACTATTGTATTGACTTTCTGATATACATCAGTTAATCTTTACGCTGCGAGATAAAGCCTGAGATTTAGGTCTAGAAAGACTCTGCAGAGCAGCATGCGCTCCCTTCAATCAGACACCCAAGACACGTTTAGCTCCCAAGGTCTGTGTGTGGAAACGCGTATTTCTCTGTGCTGTGTGTTATTGTGTTCACCTGAACTAGTGTGGATTGTGTGTGTGTGTGTGTGTGTATGTGTGTGTGTGTGCACGCACAGGCGCGTGTTTGTATACCTGTATCATCTTACACTGACTCATTGCCTGCTAGAGGCCCCTCAGATCAGAAATACTCTTCCAATCTATCTCTAAAGGAGAGATGGACGGGATTGGCAGCAGCGTGAGTGCTGGTGTGGGTTTTTGTGTGTGTGTGTGTGTTTTAGCCGTGTGTCTGCTGTGCTGCTTTTCCATCAACAGGTGCCAGTGTGGAGCTGCACTTGCAGGACAGTCCGTGGCAGCGATTGTGACCAATATGAGTGAGAAAAAGATAGAGAAAGAGTAATTGAGCGCACGCAGCAGAATCAGCCTCAGATAAAACCTTGGCTGAACCCCAGCCCTGCTCTTTCCAATGTCCTTGCGTACTACGTCCTTGTATCACTGACAAAATGTATAGAGAGAAGTGTGCAGAACTGCAGGCATTTTGTTCACTTGAGGCACGCAAGTAGCATGTTAATAATGTGCTTTTGTTGGGACCAAAGTGATAATACCTTGTCGAGGCATCCTGGTACAGAGAGATTATTACAGACGACTGAAAATAAGAAATTTACATCCGACCTTGCAAGGTAGTAGATCTGAACGTCCCCTGACACACGCAAACAAAAAATGTCACCCTCCACTTTTACCGATTTGGATGAGGTCTTGTGTTAGCGGGTACAAGGAATTGACTAATAAAGTATGTTTTAGTAACATTACAAGTTGTTTTGTGCTGCCCAAAGCAACATTAAGCAAACCTTTTTATATTAACATTAGTGGGGTGTTGCTAGTGCCCACTGAGAATCACTGCCTAACGCGGGAGAGTTCACCTCATGGTTTAATGTTCCAGGCCATATTGTGGACTCCCTTTGGCTCTGACTGTCCTCTGTACCCCTGTCAATTCACAGTGAATGTATATTGAAAATGTCACTGCACTTTTTCTTTTGAACGCATGTGGGTGTTTTTTTTTTTTCCCCTGTTTTCATCCGTGCATGTTCTGCCATGAACCTGTCTATTCTTATACAGGTTTACAAAGATTTGTTCTCAATTGTTTAAACCCTCACCAACCCGCTATCATAAAAAACAAAACCTGTGGGCAGCTGCTCCCATCTTGCAATCTCGTGCGAACCGATTTGAGAAACCTCAGAAAGAAATTCACTGCCCGGTTATAAATGACCTAATTGAAATGACATAAGTAAAGTAAGCTGCTGGATGATAAGATATTTTTAATGGCAGTGGACTAAGACTAGTCAAAAGGTAATTTATGTCAACTGAAACATAAATGATGATGCCAGATTTTTTTAAAACAGTTTAAACTACTTCCTCTCTAGCTGTTGTATATCAAATTATTTTGGTCTTTTCTGACTAAAAACAGGTGAACGCTAGATAAAACTCAGCAAATTGTTGAAGTCTGAAGACTGATGAGGTGTGGCTCAGTAAAATTCACAGCCTTATAGGGAATGATTGGGTTGCCTGTTCGCCTCGTAAGGAGGGATTGTATCAAACCAACCATTCCTCAGTGCCACTTTTGGTAAGTGTGTTTGATATTCAGCCCATGTCACTGGTATCCAGCAGCAGGAGGAGGTATCCTGAAGGTAGAACAAAATTAGCCTGCTCTTTCTCTCCCTTCACCCTCCATCACTTCCCTACCTTCCTCCCCTCCCTCTTCTTTTTCCCCTCCATTTTTCCTCCAGCTCACTGCAGGTAAGAGAGCTGCCCCCGCTCTTCTCGTTGACCAGTTCCCTTCTTCCTTCACAGCAATAACTTACTCTTCTTTCCAATCCTTTCGTACTTTCGTTCACACCTTTTTTAATTTTTCTCTTCCTTCGTTCTGCACCACATTGTCCACGTCCACCCATGAATCCCCGTCCATCTCTGCAAAACAGTACGAGGGTTAGTAAAACTTCATACTGTTGGAGAGAGAGAAACGACATAAGCCCCATAACATGTGTGTTGGAATACTTGTGTCTGGTGTATTTTATGAAAACAGTGTCTTTGGTAAGAAAATGGTGGATTGAAGCCAATGCCAACTTTATTAGTCGAAGTTATGTGCTTTTGCTTTGAGGGAGGCTGAAGTGAAGGTAACCACACTGCCTAATTAATTCATGGTTTGCTCTTGAATTTCAATTAACAGTTAGATTTTTAAGGCAGTGTTCATGTAGTTTGTAATATAATTACAGACTAAAGTAAATATAGTCACTATTTGATTTGTTTTGAGATATTGACTTAAAACATGTACATGTTAAATAGAGAGAGATCTCTTTTCATGACACTTTCTTCTGGCTATCATGCTACCCCATGCCAAGCTGCTCGCTCTCAGCCCCCCGTCTGGCCTTGCATCATGCTCCACATTGGCCTAGAACATGGGAACAGTTGTCACACTGGTGAAACAAACAAGTTTTAAGAGTGCTTGTTTTGTATGTGTCTTCTTTTCAGCAATTAGATTATTTTTGTGGGCAGGCAACTTCGACAGCACATGGTCTTTTCTTGGCAAAGGAGCGTTTCATTTGGATGTTTGACATGACAACATATAACAAGGTTGTAGCTTTTCCAGGCCTAACAAGACACTTAATTAAAGGGAACATGGAAAGTTACTCTTGACGTATAAACAACCTGCGGTCATTAACAAGGTTGACTTTACTGATTGGCACCTTCTCTTCAGTTTGTTGTTTGTTGTTTATGTCACTCCTGCTGCCACCTTTTTGAATTACTCAGCAAGCCAATTAGCAGCTCAACTTCAGATTGAAGTGAATGTGATTGGGCGGCAAGACAGGAAATGCCTCCATGCAAAGGAAATTTTTAATGCTGAGACTAGAGGACTAAAGAAATCCTTCCAGAATTTGTAGAGGCTCTTTTTTTCATGGACATTCTTAAAAAAGATAGGAATACACAATATAATAATAGGATATGAATGATTTTAAAGGCAGATATGATTACAATTAATCATCCGATATCACCCCCCTTGCAAACCAAATAGGAAGCTGTCAGAAATGAACAGTCTTTGACTTTATTAAAAACCGTTTAATTGTTGACCTGAACATCCAACTCAAACTAATAAATACCTAAATAAGTTTTTAAATCTGACTGTAAAAATCTTGATGATTTTTTTACTTTTGAGCTTCTATGAAGTCAGTATGTCAAGTTGAAAATCTTGTCACATAGGGAACCTGAATGCAAAGCATTTGTTGGAGGCTGCGCAACAATCAGCTACTATCAGAGCCAATCCTCCAATTCCCATTTAATTCATTAAATGGCAAAACCAACAATTTGGTCTAACTACACTTTAAGATCCTGGTTTTGTCGCAACAGCCGACTCAGTTTCAGCCTCTGTTGTTGGTCCTTTTTAAATATTGGAGTCTCTCGGAGAACAATTGACCTTTCTCAAAGCCGACATTCTGACTTGTCAGACACAGGTGTAACTAATAACATTAATCATGGCTGCATTTCATTTATAGGTGTTTCGGGTCCAAGGCCCCTCAAGTGTGAGTACTGGCTCACTGGCATGGTGAACTGGAACCTGAAATGGAACACAGCGATCGTTAATGTTATTATATACACCTGTGCTTTTCATGCTGTGACAAGTCAAAATGTGCTGTGTGAGAATGGTCTGTACCTTATATGCCTCTGGCTGCAACATAACTCCAAAGCATAATAAATCCACTGCAGTGTTTAGTGGTTTGTAAAGGGGTTTTCTCACCACCAAATTGCCTCTCTCTTTTGCCAGCCTTACATCTTGTGTTTGGAGCCAGGGTTCAATTTTTGTTTCATCAGTCTACAGCCCTTTGCTCCAAAAGCCTTTACTTGATCCAAGTGTTGTGTTGCATACTCAAGGTAAGGGTGCTACAATCTAGGTCATGCAAGCGCAAGCAACACAATGTGTTTGTTGTTTAAGTGATGAACATATCATGCAATAACAATCTTCATCACAATTTTACATTATATAATTTTGATTGTTATATGCTATGCCAGTTTTTAAATGCTCTCTTTTTCCATTATGAATGACACTGACTGCCTGCAAAATACGTCTCTTTCATAATACTCTGTCTTAGTTCTCAACATTTCTGATTGTGTCAGATGCCACTGTGAATATTGTAAAGAGGCTCAAGCCATTTACACAAAGGTTCAGCTGTATCAAGCTGAAATGTGTGACAGAAGTAGGTGTTGGGGAGGAGGCGCAGCCCTGACGATTGCCAGATAAAATAACACCTCTAGTGAGTACTCATTCCTAATTTTGATTCTCACACTAGTACATGTTTTGGCTGAACTTTTTTATAGTACTCAGTATAAGCTGCATGAAATGTTTTAATTATATGTTCAGCTGCTAAGTGCAATAAAAAGGGACATGTTGAATTACTTTAACATTTCCCCTCGTCATCCTTTGGTCTAATAGCCCGACCTTCTCTGTGAGGAAACACTAATGCAATTGTCTTAATAGCTGTACAGTAGATACAAAAGTAACATCTTTTTATTTGAATTTGAGGTTTGTGATGGAGCATTTAGCTGACACAGACTATTGCCTTAGCTAACATTTGCCAGCAAAGTTACATTACTGCTATCTGATTTATTATCAATGTCCTACTCTTTCTGAGCCCACCTGTTTTTCTGTACATTTGAAAATGGCACTGCAGAATTTTGTCCTTGAGAGAAATATTAAACTATGATAATGTAGCCATCATAGAAATAGACCACTATATCATTGACTTTAGGTGGCAAGCCTAAACAGCTAACTTTGTTCAAGAAGGCAGAGTCTTTAATTTATTACTGCCTTAAATATTTTTTCCTTTGTTTTGATATCTGTGTTGTGTTGAAAACGGAGCACTTGGAGGGAGGGAACCGATACTTAGGGTTGTAATAATCTGTGGCTGGCAGGACCACTACAGTAGCTGCTCCACATTTGCTCCTCTCTTCTCCATCCATCATTGTCCATCCAATGGTCCTTGACACCCCAACTGAATATTCTCTTCCTCTGGAGACTTTAGGTGATTGCAGTCTCCTTGCCTTCCCTTTAACCTCCCTACTCTTCATTTTCTAATGGCCCTTTTGGTCTGCAGCAGGTGTCTTCATTATTTATAGGCCATGCTTCTTACCTTTATACCAGGCTGAACTATACTTGGCCAATAGTTAAGTTGTTCCAGCAGAGTTTTGCCGCATGGATTGTTAAAAGGCTCTTATCAATTTATGTTAAGAGCCAAAATATTTAGATTGTTTTGAATAATTTGCTGTCTATGATTTAAAAATATGTATTTATTTAATTAGTTTTTCTCAAGTAATGCACCATCATAATACTTGATGAATGCGCACCTGTAGCTGGAATATTTGTTGTTTATGAAACCCTAAATGAAACCCTAAATGTTTTTTTGAAATGTAGAGAGTATAAAAAAAACTAGCTAAACTGATATGTGCTACAGATTTTAAGAGCCTAATATTACAGAAATGTGCAGATTGAGAATTTAAATTTCTCGCATTTTGCTGTTTCTTTACCAACTGGTTTGTGAGAATCTTTTGCTAAAAGATAATTATGAAAGTTGTTTGCCGGTGTCCACTGGAGGGAATGTTTAAAAAAAACAAATAAAAAAGAAATCTTAATCCTCTTAAATTAAAAAAAAAAAAAAAAAAAAAAGCATTGGATCTAAAAACACAAACATTACTAATTAAGGCCCTTTGCATCAGCTTTATCCTGTTGGGTCTGCAAGGTTACTCCTTATTTTTTGGAACTTTAATTGTCGTCTGTAGCAGACATTTTCACGGTGGGTTAATTGAAGTCAGGGGGATTAAAAATGCACCTGCCATGATCTCTCCGTTCTTAGCTGTAAATACACTTTGTGTGTGTGTGTGTGTGTGTGTGTGTTTCTGTGTGTTTAGTAAAAAGCTAGCCCTCTCCTATTCTGATAAGGTCTTCCTTGGGGTTAGCCCTTCAATAGATCACTCTACCTGCCCCAAATGGGAAATTGATTTCCTCCGTTTTTCCTTGCACTCCCTCAGTGAGGCTAATTGGAAATCACTTGACAGCACACCTTTAAAAAAACAAAAACAAAACTCTATATATATATATATATATATATATATATATATATATATATATATATATATATATATATATATATATATATATATATATATATATATATATATATATATATATATATATATATATATATATATATATATATATAAATAAAAATACACACACCCGTATATACACTGAAGAGATCATGTACACGGTGATGTATTATAATTTTGGGTGACACCTCTTGCCTTTTCCCAACCTCTAGAAAGTTCCCACTTATTGTTTGTTGTCCCCTGTCCACAGTCTCCCACCTTTCCTCTCTTCCCATCTCTCTGCCCCTCTCTCACACGCACATACACGCATGCACGCGCACACACACACACGCATGCACACACACACACACGTATGCACACACACACACACACACACACAGTTGCGTAGATCTGAGACTGGCTGTTAGCAGCGAGCCGGGGCTGTATCTGCTTTTGAATGCTCACCCAGCGTTATAAATCAAGAGTGTGGGTCCCCCGGGTGCCGTCACCATCGCCATCAGTTCCACTGTTTTATTCATCCGCTCCTTTGTCTCATCACGATTTTGCCCCACATTAAATTTTGTGTGTGTCTGTGTGTTGAGAGAAGGGAGAGGGGGTCAGAATGCATTACCGCAGACTGCTGCTAATCCAGGTGGGCTGTAGGGAGTAGGGGGAGGGTGAAAGGTAAGAAAGGGAGAAGAGAAGGATGTGACAAGGATGAGAGAAATGAAGAAAATGGCTGAGGATGGCAAGGGAAGAGAGGGGGAAGGAGGTCTGTGATGTGGGAATGGGGAGATGGACAGGAGAGGAAGTTATGTGTGAAAATGAGGGCAACCAAGGAAAAAAGGAGGAGAACTACAGCATACAAAACTAAAGGAGAAACAAAAGAAAAGATGGGGAGCAAAGTAAACAGCTATGAGAAAGATACATAGAAATAGTGGGCAAAAGATGGTGAAGAAGAGTTAAAAAAAAAAAGAAAACGATTTCCATAACTAGTCGTGGTCAAGATAAAGAAATGACCCGTGCAGTAGTGGCTTAATTTTTACTTTAACCTCTATGGAGGCAACAGATTGTCATTTTTAACATTTTCTTCCTAACCCACTTGCTAGGAATGCATATCATTTTGTTATCACACAAATGTATAAAATTACCTTTAATATAATCTCCCTTTACAATTTAAAAAGTCTTTTGACAAATAACCCCTTCAGAAGCCTTTTTATCCTGCTATACAGCTCAATGAGGAGAGTTTTTTAGATTACTCAGCCCAACAAAAACAATCTATTTGTTTACCACCAACAAATTAATGTAATTACATGTAAAAAAAAAAAAAAAGATATTACAAAAGTAATAACATATAGAAGAAACCTTCAAGTCACTGGGATGTCGTCCTACTTGGCTTTTTTCCTCAGAATCCCCTCAAACATGCATGCAGAGGGGACTCTGCCCTATCCCTTCTTGCTCTCTTGCCCATGGGTAATCCTCTCTCTCTATTTCGCTCATCTCCATTTCATCTTCAGCTCCGGCAGCAGGCCTCATCCACATCCGAACGTTCCATATGTCTTGGATACAGTGAGGTTATGATACAGAAAACTGGATCTGACTCTATTAGAGCAAAGCATTCATTTAAAACCTCTAACAACGCAGTCCTCGTTATTTTGACACCCCGGTCTGTGTCAGCGTCCACTTAAGAGACATCTTGGAGCTCTGACCACAAAGATCACTTCATGTTGCTGGAATACCTTGCAAACTGCAGTCGCTGATCTCTATCACTGGGACCCATAATAGTCACCCATAATACTCCCAAACCACTGACATGTTTTCAACTCTTTGCACATGTACCCAGCACTAAATAAATTAAATGCAGCAGATTAACACCAGCCCCTGGCATCAGTGAATGCTTAGTTGCTGATAAGCCAGTGTCAGTCAACCAACCCCATATCGGTCAATAAATCAGTGCCTCCTACCAGTTGCTCTTCTGATGATTAAACCTTTTCTGAACCATGCTGAAACTACTCTGACTGTCAGCTAAGACTTTTCAAAAATATGAACAGGCCTGAAATATCTCCTCCCACTGCTCTATTGGGCTGTGTTAATCAGGGGTATTTTACACAGGGGAGGCCCCATGGGATATGGATGAGACTATCGATGTGGGTAGTGCTGCAATGAATTGCCACAGTATAGATATTGAGACGTGTATGAAAGAGGGTAAAGGATTCATACCTGTGAATAATTAAAGTGAAGTTCTGGCAAAAATTATATGTAATGGCAATTCCAAATATGTACTTGGCAAAACACAAAAAGGATGAGTAGGAGACCCAATTTTGCAAACACAATTAAAAAGCATTAAAATTTGACAGAATTAAAAAAGCAACGCCAACATGAAAGGTGCTGACATAATGTTTTTGAGTTGTGGTTGAAACATCTTCTGCAGTCTTTCATGCATGTCTCATGTGCATTAATTTCTGTTTTGAAGAGTGTGTGTGTGTGTGTGCCTGCGTGTATTGTATTTATTTATATATATTTATATATTTTAGTGTTGTCAGGGCCTTTATATGATCACACAGTGTAAAGGAAAGTATGTTACACTTGCTACTATACCTGCACCCTCTATACCTCCTACCTCTTGCCATCATTTATGCTCTTAAACGCACATTGACGAGCGGATCAAATGGAACTCTTTCCCTTTCCTCCCATACAAGAGGATGAACCAGGATATGTGCACATGTGAGCAAACAAACAGGCACACACCATTTCCCCTTCCACATCATCTCCCCATCCCCACTACAAAAACAAAGCCGTGTGACAAGCGGCGCTGTCAAATGTGCATATGGTGAACTCGTCAGTGTGTTATGCACACAAAGCAGCTGCCTCACTGTGCTCTTACTCTTTTCTGTGCATCGCTGGGAGTGTTTGTGTGCCTTTTTGTGGCCGTGTGTGTGTGTGTGTGTGTGTGTGTGTGTGTGTGTGTGTGTGTGTCTCAGGTAGGCATTCCCTCCGCCGGGCTTGCTTAACTAAGATTAATTGCACCTAATCCACTGTGCCAGGTGGAACATGGACCACGGTGGGCGCGCTCACACAAACACACAGACAAACTCACAAATAGGCACACACATCCCATTATAGCAGTGCTGCTGAAAATTAGCCTCGTAGCTCTCCTGACACCTTGGAACAGACCACAACTCGATACCACCATTTACTTCCCGACAACTCGCACATTCATCACTGTTCCCCTCCTTCCGTCAGATGAACACGTGGATGGACAAAGTGCCACGACACAGGGACAAGCTATCTGCTCTCTCACATCAGCACCAGCTGACCTTGAACATATGTAGAAAGAAAGTGTTAACTTTGTCCTCCTTTGTCTTAAGATAGGTAGATGGCAAGATTTGCTTAAACCTAATGCCTTCAACAGTAATATCCAAATTGTTTATTTTATTTAAAGATGGGACAATGCTCATTAATCAACCTAAGCACCAGAGTCTATCATGTAAATATGCCAAACATAGCTATACAGGCTAAAGTTCAACTGCAGACCCTGGCAGATTGATTGATGGCATTCAAGAAAGCAAACCAAAAACACAACACATAAGCACAAACAAGTCAAATAACACAACCAGTAGTCCAGACCATGATGTCTGTTCCTGACACGTTGATGGCATATGGAAACATAATACATAGAACAACATTTCTTTCATGTCGCATGTTGACATTGATGAAAGCCATAAGAACAAACAAAGCACATAAGCAGTGCAGACAAAAGCACATGGACTCAGGACATCAGTAAAGATAAACACATAATCACAAAATGCAACATTTTGTGTAGATTTTGAAAAGTACTGTTATGTCTGCATTTGCCAGTGGAACACAATGATGATAAGGCATAATAATATATTTGACTACAGGAGAAACTTGTTGTTCTTTGCAGGTGGGAAAGAATATGAGCAAACATCAGTATCAGCAATTGGCCAAAATCAGCGGGAAAATATCGCCTTATCAAATATCCGCAGAAGTCCAATACAGTGCCTCTCTAATTTGTTCATCCTATAGGCACAGGTATAGGTACCTAATATGGGCATGGCCATGATTCTTCATTTTCTCCTCCTCACATGCTGAACCTCGGAGATCAATAGTCATGTCAGACGGTAGCTTTCCCTCATGTCATCTCTGTCTCACACACACAAACTCACTGTTGTGTGCTCCACTTAGTGTGCTAACTTAGGAAATTGCATCCGCAGATGAAAGGCCAGGCGTTCGTCTTCCTCTCCTTCAACCTATTACACTGTCTAATTTCTTCTTCTGCAAAGGCTGCCTTCACTTCTCCTCTGTCCACCTCTCTTTTTCTGTCTCTCATGTATGTCATTATGTGGTTGTCCTCATTAATCTTGTGGCTGTGTTGCCATGCAGATACTGTATCTACAGCACCACTTTCCACCCTTTTTTTTCTTATGTAAATACTCAGTGCTGTCAGTTCCATCTCTTAGTGGCAGAAGTTGGATGTTCCAGCCATTTCCCACAACCTTCAGCAATTCTAACCATTCATGCCTTACCTTTGTTCAACAATTTCTACTGTCTTTCCATTTTCTTTTTGCTATTTTAACCATTTGCCTAATGATTTTGGCCAACTCTTTCCGTTGTTTAATCTGTTCAATGCAGTTATCCACTATTCTCTGCTATCTAATTAAACTTTCAAGCTGTCCATTTTCAAGCTGTGCCTTGTACTAAGAATTCATAGAATTGTGAAGATTTCATATGAAATGAAAGGTGCTGATCACCAGTGAGTCTTTAACACTGTTGTAACACAAATGCAAATCCCTGCTCAGCTGACCTGCCAAGTCAAGCAGGGTCAGCGCATCGGTATTGAAAAGCCCCTTATATGTTTCTGGCTGGCTGACTGGCTGTAAGTAAAGGTGTTTTGTTGTTTTTTTAATTAGGAGATAGAGACAGTGTAAGAGTGATTGAGACCAAATAAAGTAAATCAATAAGAGGTTTATACAGGTGGCACTTCAAGGGCAGTGGCTGTTAGCTCAAAGCCTAATTGGCATGTTATATCGTTCCAGTGGGACAAAAGTCCACCGCCTAAAGAATGAGACTTAAATGGTACTTGCCAACTTGTTGAAGGTTTTGTCTTAAGTGGCTGGTAGTGGAGGAAACAAGGTTTTCAGACTATTTTGTCAGTGCCTTTTTATCATATTAAATCTGTTCTACAGGGGAGAGAGTGGCAGTGTGGGGTGGGATGGTAATGGATATGGGCAATATTATGCATTTTAAGAATGTCAAATTCTGTCTGAGCTGTAGACTTTTTTTCAACATCTCACCTCAAGGGTGCAGGGTATAGACATGCATTTGTGGATGTCAGATCCAATGTGTCCTTGAGAATAAATTAACTTGACATCCTTTTTTCAAATCATTGTGGATTTTTGTCACTTTCTAGCTTGATTGTATTTCAGTCCACAAGGACAGTGTTTTTCCCCCCAAAATGAATTATATTCCTCCTCAAAAATGAATTATACTGACCCAAAATGCGCTGAGCATTTAATGAAACTGGTTCTTCAGGAGTAGGGGACTCAACAGTTCACCAGTGATTTGTAATGTGATGAACGGACATAGAGGAGGAGAAAAGTGCATTAATGTCATCAGGTATTGTCTGCGCCTAGGAATTCAGAGGAGTATGAAGGTTAAAGGAGGATGGGTAAACAGGAAAGCAGGAGTGGAACAACAGTCGACTCAGCAGCTACTCTCAAGGCCCTCAGATATCAAGTTTCACTTTTGTTCTAGCAGATGTAGTGCTTTTTTTTGTTGTTCTATATGGGGTAAAGTCAAGTCATGCCAGGTGTATTTATAGAATGCTCAAAAGGATTGTGACAGCCACTTTTAGAAAACACTGAGGATACAAAATAATAGTGTAAACACAGACATGGTAAGATCCAAAACAGCCTGGAGTAAATTAACTAAATGAATGTGCGAAGAGAGTGCAGAGTGGGTTGTCACCAGTTGTGTTGAATGAGTGGGTCAAGGGTTTGGACTCATTAGATTAGGGTTGGTGTGTTGATTCCTGAGGGTAAGATTAAAAAAAAAAAAAAAGAAAGAGGAGAACCTGTGAAACCGCACCCTACTCGGCTCAGCAAGACACTGATAGGATACAACACAGACAAACACAGATGTTTACCATAGCTGTTTGTCTTTTTTTTGGAATTGTCTGGAGAGGTTTGATATGTTCACCATGTGTTTTTCTGTGTTTGATGAAGTCTGGTCGTTTTGCCAAATATACAGAGACAATTCACCAGACAGTACACAGTGCATCCATAGCAATATCTTTAAATTGTAATGCGCCTAAACATTTGTTTTGTTTGTGTCTTGGCTCTGAAATATTTAGAAAATGCCAAGATGAGCAGGCTTGGCTGTCACCACTGAGCGCCACTGTAAAAATGTGAGGAATTAGTCATTTAGAGCAGGCAGCAAGACATGTAGTATCATCAATCACCCAAAATGGCTGTTTTTGTTTTTCAATGTCAACTTTGAAAGGATATTGATGGGTCAACACAAAAAGTGCTTTATATGTAAAAGGTAAGAAAGTACACCCTTTTAAGTTTACACTACCGCTACTTTCTAGAGTGCCATTCAATCACAGCCGTGTATGTGTGTGTTGAAACCAAGCTTTGAGAGCTCTTTCTCACCCTTTCTCTTCAAGTCCTTGATCAATGACCTATCTAAAGCTCATCATTCTCTGTCTGTTGCGACCAAGAGAGGTGCATTTTTTTGACAAAATGCAATCAGGTTATTTCAATAAAGGTCTGATTGAGCCATTTTAACTGATTTTTAACCATTCACATTTTCTATTGACAAAACTGAGAGTAGGAGAGGGAAATGGAGGGTAAGGGAAATATAGCATGCCAAGTTTCAGACATTTGACATCTTTTTATTCTGTTATTCATCCACTCCACTTGACATTAGTGAATTTAAACTTCAGTTTGTGTGTGTGTGTGTGTGTGCGCGCACGCACATTTGTAAAACTGCAGCAGACTTTCCAGGCAAGGCCCCGTCAGCCTGTCAAGGTGGTGATTAGAATGTGTTGTGACACACATCCTCACATTCAAACACACATACACACTCAGCCACATCTTGCTGCTGGAGCTGAGATGTTGTGGCCTGCAGCAGCATGCAAGGTCTGATGCAGTTCACCTCTCGTGTCATTGAATGTTAGAGTATGGACTATCTGTCTGGTTCATTGCAGAGACATACACTCGTGCACACATGCACACATGCACAGACACACAGACACTACTAGTGCCTTGTTGATTTTGACTCTTTACCATTACTGCCCAAGGCGAGGTGTTTAGCTCCAAGCTGATAATACCTCCACTCCATGTTTGGTGGTCCACACACTCACACTCATTTGAGATGTACAGCATGCAGTACATGGCATCCTTAGGCTTTACACATCTGACACTCTGTCTTTCTCTTCTGTTTCCACACATTTACACACACACCTGCTCTCAAACATCTTCCTGCTCTCCCATATTTTGCACTTTCATTCAGTCCTGTTTCCTTCTCTCCTTTTCTCTTTCCCACACTGATCTCGTGCTTTCACACATACTCTTTTAAATACACATTCATTTTGCCTCCGTCTTACACACGCACACAACTCTCTTTCCTCCCTCTGTCACACACACACAATCAAGCAGCGTTAAGGGAATGGGCAGACTCATTCCCTGTCTGGCCCCGGGACCCAGATTGATTGATAGGAGAGGCGGCAGGGCAGCAGGAATGGGTGAGGAATAGCAAACAGTGGTGGATGCTCCCACCTCCGCACCTTGATGATATTGTTAAATTGGTTATTTTTGGCTAATGCAGCCGTTAATGTGCAAGAGGTCCTGTTTTGCTACATTTTATTTTTTTATTAGCAGATTTATCTTGAACAATTTCACAGAATACAAAACACCAAAGAAACACTTACCTTTTATAAACCCAGTTTGAAAAAAGAAAGGTTAGTGCATTAAGTGAAACACAAAGATACACACTAACACAGTATTTTATCAGGAATAACCTGAATTTATCACATCCCTCGCTAATATACCCATATACTCTATATAAAGCTGCCAAAAAATTTTTGCATCCTTTTCTAAGACTATATGTGAGATTTCTCTAAGAAATCTCACACATAGTCTTACAACTTCTCATTTCCAAAGACCATCTATCAGTGAAGAGGGAATCAGAGTTCCTTGTCACTGCTTCATATTTTGATTTAGGAATTCAGTAAAGTTCTGCTAACTGATGGAAATACTACCCAATAACCAAAGCTCTTGTTCTCATTGGAAAGTAACTTCTAAGAACTTGGTCAGAAGTTGTACCACAATGGCCTCACCTTTGTGCAAAACCAGACAGAGTGCAGGAAGGACCCAGCCTCTATACCACATCTGAAGAACATTTATAACCAGTCAGGTATGATTTATGGAATTTTTTGGGGGTGAGATATACCTGATATGCTTGGTACAGCCTTTTCCAGGCCATATTACTTGCTGAGAGAAAATTTTGACATCAGTCTGAACAGAACTTGTCATCAGTTATGTGCAGATCTGATTCTCACCTTGATTGCTTTGGGTTTTCATTCAGCCATAGATTGTACATTTAAGGAATACATTGTATTTCCCCCATTAAGCACATTGAAGATATCAGTGAAACTAGGCAAAGTCATTTCTGAGCTCAGGTTTGATTTAAGAAAATATCCCAACTAATATAGCAATAGAAGGTCTCGCTTGGCAAGACATATTTCCTCTTCACTTGTTCAAAGGACATGAGAGGCCATTTTATTTAACAATCTTCTAAATGCTGGATACCCGATGCCAAGTCTCCAAAATGTCGTTATTTAAAGTCAAGGGTACAATTTAATTTTTTCCATTTTCCATCCAAGACTTCTCTGCATCTTAAACCATATATTAGTCAAAAGCTTTAAAATGAAATGTTCTGTCCTGTTGGATATGGTCCTGGAGTGCCATTTATGAATCAAACCACTGAGTACCTTTTCTTTTAGGGAATGTAGTCCAATTTGTATCTAGAGGGGATACTGTCAGCTCCAAAAAGAGATTAAATAAATAGCATTTGAGCAGCTTGGGTAGTGGAACGTCCCTAATCTGTGGTCCCATGGGATTTTTTTTCTGTAGATACCCTTAAGTCCATATCAATTTTTAAACATGCTTGCCTGGGGTTAAAAAAAGCTGTGATAGTGGAATAGTTAAGGACTGAAAACATTACTAGAGCATCTGTGGTATTCATTTTCACTCAATTAATTCTGCCAGTTATAGTAAAGGGCAAACCCCACCTACGTAGATCTGATCAATTTCTGCTGAGAATTCCAAAGAAATTAAGTCTATACAAATTTTTAGGGCCATACAGTAATTCTAAGATATTTTATACCATTTGGAAGCTGCTTGAATGAGTTATCTGTGTGTAATTGAATGTTATTCATGGAATCATTTCACTTTTTTCTAAAATAACACCATAGGGTTTTGTAAAATCTGTAATTTAATGTGGGAGTTAACTTGTTCTGCTTAGTACTAAATTATATCATCTACCAGGTAATTAACTTTGTGATTTGTGTGATCTACATTAAAACCCTTTTATATTAGGATCCTGTCCAGTTGCTTTGGGTAGTGGCTCAATAGTCAAGATAAAGAGTCCTAGAGACAAAGAACAGGCATGTCAAACTACTCTAGGGAAATGCAGTGTAGATTTTGGCCGCAGGGAACATGATAATGGTTTTTACTCAATTAATAAATGACTGGCCAAACTTATACTTGCCCAAGACTTTAAATAAATACTGCCATGCCAGCATGTTGAAGACGTTTTCAGTGTTTAAAACCACAGTTTTACCAGGCTCAGACTTTGTTTCGTGGATAGTGGATAATATTAAAGAGCCTGCATGAATTGTCAGTTGACATACGATTAAAAATAAAGCTGCTGTGGTCTGGATTTATTAATCTCAGCAGACATTTGCCAGACTGATAACCCGGGCCTTGGAGGTCCATTTTATAGTCTGAATTTAATAATCAAATTGGTCTAATCATGAATCACAGTGATTATGGCAGTCGAGAATTAAATGGGGGATAGTTTGATAGCTGGTTTCAATGCCAAATTAATTATACACAACCAGTCAAAAGTTTGGACACACCCTCTCATTTAATGGTTTTTCTTTATTTTCATGACTATTTACATTGTAGATTCTCACTTAAGGCATCAAAACTACGAATGAACACACATGGAATTATGTCGTAAACAAAAGAGTGTGAAATTACTCTAAATATGTTTCATATTTTAGATTCCTCAAAGTAGCTGCCCTTTGCTTTGTTGACAGCTCAGATGAATGCCATACAGAGTTCAAGTAGCAGACACATCTCAACTGTTCAGAGGAGACTGCGCGAATCAGGCCTTTATGGTCAATTAGCTGCTAAAAAAACACTACTAAGGAAAAGCAACAAGCAGAAGAGATTTGTTTGGGCCAAAAAATACAAGGAATGGACATTAGATCGGTGGAAATCTGTGCTTTGGTCTGATGAGTCCAAATTTGAGAGCTTTAGTTCCACCCACCGTGTCTATGTGCGACACAGAAAAGGTGAACCTATGGTCTCTACATGCATGGTTCCCACTGTGAAGCATGGAGAAGGAGGTGTGATGGTGTGGGGCTGCTTTGCTGGTGACACTGTTTGGGATTTATTCAAAATTGAAGGCACACAAAACCAGCATGGCTCCCACAGCATCCTGCAGCAACATGCCATCCCATCCGGTTCGTGTTTAGTTGGACCATCATTTATTTTTCAACAGGACAATGACCCCAAACACACCTCCAGGCTGTGGAAGGGTTATTTGACCAAGAAGGAGAGTGATTGAGTGCTGCGCCAGATGACCTGGCCTCCACAGTCACCTGACCTAAACCCAATCGAGATAGTTTTGGATAAGATGGACCGCAGAGTGAAGTCACAAGAGTCAAACAAGTGCTCAGCATCTCTGGGAACTCCTCCAAGACTGTAGGAAAACCGTTTCACGTGACTACCTCATGAAGCTCTTCGAGAGAATACCAAGAGTGTACAAAGCAGTAATCAAAACAATGGGTGGCTATTTTGAAGAATCTAAAATATGAAACATGTTTTGAGTTATTTCACACTTTTTTGTTTACAATATTATTCCATATGTGTTCATTCATAGTTTTGATGCCTTCAGTGAGACTCTACAATGCAAATAGTCATGAAAATAAAGAAAAAACATTAAATGAGAAGGTGTGTTCAAACTTTTGACTGGTAGTGTATCTGTGATGAGGGGGTTTAGTAAACCCTTTAAATTCTCTATAAAATTCAGGGGGCACTTTCCTCCCCAGGTGATTTATTAGACTGTAATGAGCCTGAGGTCTTTTCAATTTCTTTTTGAGTGAAGGGAAGATGAAGATTCTTTGGCCTTCTTGGCCAGGTTTGGGCAATTCAATAGAAATTCATCAATTTTAGTCAGATCATCAGGCAATTCCTTTGTGTATACATTTATATAAAGTTGTTCAATGTGTTATTCATTTTTGTTTACCAGTGTCTGCCATTTCTAATACCTTTTGTAAGAGATCATTTTTCCCACTAAATGAGCTTTTAGCCATAAACTACTGGGCGAGGAGGCAGTTTGGCTCACAGTATAGCTATATTTGGTAAAAACTTTTTTCCTAGCTCAACATAGACGGGGTCAAAGGTGAATGATCTTACAGGGTTAGAGACAAATATTCAGATTCTTTTATGCCATGAATTGGTCATCTGAACTAGAGAAAAAAGTCAATCCTAGGCATTATGATGGCAAGATTAGATCTTTCATGAAAGCCAAATTAGTTTTAGCCACTTTTGTGTTTGATACTGTTGTCGTTGTCTTATACAGACTAGTGTCCAAACACAAATAATGTTGTCCTTGATACCTGGAAAAAAGATATCATGTACGAAGGATTCATCACCCAATTTGGGTGCATCTAAGTTTAATAGTGTCCATGGTTCTGTGCAAATCTGACAAATGCGTGTCAGCCTGACGGATCAGTGATAGTTTGTCTAGTTGTCACCTGAAGGTTATTATATATTAAATTGGTAAAGCTGCAACAATTAGTCAATTAATTGAGGAGTCTATTGAAAGAAAATAGATTGGTATTTTGATTAACCTTTTCAGTCATTTTTCAAACAAAGCAACTCAAATTTGTCTTTGGCATTTTTATGACAAAGTGAGACTGTTGATGAGACAAAAAGAAGAGGTTTGACAAAATTATTGTTGGCATCTCTAAATTGTAATGAGATTTTTTCACAGTTTTGTGTGTTTTTATTAATGTATTCTGTTAATCATGATAATAATCTGCAAATTAATTGATAATAAAAATAATGTTCAGTTGCAGCCCAGATGGCCATGCTATTCTTAGGCTCTTTTCCGGCTCAATGATATCACAACTACTCTGTCAGTCTGCTTGAACATCAGGTCGTTGGCATTTAGAGAATGAAATAAAATATATAAAACAGTTACCACCTTCACACCGTCACTGCCCTACATGATGCTTCACTACTTCACCACTTGGTGGAGAATATACAGAACATCTACTGTATGACAGATGGTCACACAGATTGTTCTGTTTCTCTTTGTGTTTCTAGTACTTGGTTTATGACCAAACAAGGCAGTAATCCTATGGCATCCACAATAGTCTAAGCTCTTTGTTATATCTGTGGTGGATGAGTTGGATGGCCTTTTCATGTCCTGTTGTCTCACTCAGCCGTCTGAATCTCAGTATATCTATCAGGCTGCATGTCGGCTGGTTGTTTGCATGTGTCCTTTATCCATTTCTGTCTGACCTGTGTATAGCTTGTAGTAGTTTGTTTGTAAGTCAGCCTGTCTGCTTGAGTCTCCAGTGGAAACCCTGTGTCATTCAGACAGCATACAAGTAAAGACGTAGAATATGAGTCAGTCTCCTTTTTGTCTTTAGAAAACACTCAGTCCCCTCTTGTTAGTCTTAGACATTTTGTGTTGTTAAAGACTTGAATACCAGTTGAAAAAATAAGTTTTCCTTGTAAGTTCATCATTTAATTAGAGCATTCAATTTCCCTAAATAAAATTTGGAATCACTTTACCTAAATACTGTTAACCCAATAGTACATTACAACAGTACATTGATTTGAGATTCAGGGGAATCTTCAGCATTAGCCTAACCATTTGGCTCCAATGTCTGTTTCCATAACAAATTAGAAAAAGATGTGTGAGGACGGACATGTTGCCATCCCTGCAAAAATGACCCCTCATTTCTGCCAAGAACCTCTATCACTGTCCTGTACTCCGTGGGCTCTTGGTCACTTGGTAGTTTAAACTGCTCATTTGATGTATCAGCTCTGGGAAAACACTGTGGGGTCACATCTTCTTTGACATTCTTTTTAACCTGCCCTGCGCTTTTGAAATTCTCAGCACTTTAGAAGTAGTTTCATAACCCTTCCTAGATTCATCCCTTTTGAATTCAGCCTTCAGAAATCCTACACAGCCAGTTGGATTGAGCCTAGTTGTAAGGACCACAAGGAAACAGAGAAGAATTTGGACATACAAATCTAAACTTTGACATCGGATGAAGAAAAAGAACATCTTTTGAAGTCTTTTTCTGAAACAACTTTAGAGTAGCAGGATCATATAAGCAAGGCAAATGAGGATACTGTGCACATATTGTCACCTAATATCAAGCCATGAAGGTAAAGAGGTGGATTAGTTGATGGATTAGTAAATATTAAAATACTAGATTCTATGTATGCAAAAAACAAACACAGATCAAATCTTGTTTGCCAGCTATAGGTGATTTGTCTAAAACCTAAGTCATAATTGTATAGGAACAAACAAGATTTGACCCTTCACTTAAGGATATTGATATATTGATAAGGTTACACAGAACTGCAAAGGTAGTAGGCAATAGGATAAGACACGCAAAGCAGCTGATTGGTTTCCCTGTTTCTATAGTCAATCCTCCAGTCTTCAGCTTTCACTTCAGAGACAGATCACTTTGTGCACAATTTCCCTGCTAATGAAGGGGTGTTGGGGCACGTATACGCATCAGCGGCGCTTGAGAGGTAAGCACACATACTGATTGGCATAGAAGTGCATAGACAGATACAGTTAGATGGCAGGCTGCCTTTCCCTCTCCATTGAGCTCTGTGTGACTCGGGGTCTGCTGCAAGCCTGCCCCTAGGCAGAGTCACTCTCCAAGACACTGAGTCTGTCACAGAAACCCTTTTCTGCATTATCACACTGATTTTTTTTCACCACAAGTTGCCAGAGCCAGTTACTGCAACAGCACAATAGTGGAAGGACGACAGAGACAAGTTTTTTGCTTTAAATCATATCACATATTCACCACAATTCAGCTGAATGGAGCCACCTGGATCTGCTGACTGGGACAAACACTTTTTTTCCGATTGAAATGTGATGAAGAGTTGGATGACAGGATGACAGAGACTTTTCCATGTATTGATGCAGTATTTTACGAAAATCGGAAACTTTCACACAGACGGGGAGGCAGAATATCGGCGCACGACTCCCGCATTAAAAGTTCAGTTACTCTCCCATCCTTTTGCTTCCCCCGTTCCGTGTCTCACCCACTCCATGTTTTAATTCTCACCTACTTCCCATTCGTTACCGTAGACTCAGAATGGAGAAGCATACACTTGAATCTTCACCCACCTGCTACCCCTGCCAGCTAATTTTTCTTTATGAAATATACTATACACATATATCTCCAGTGGGTTTTCTTCTATGCTAAGTAATCATATCACACATACACACACACACACACACACACACACACACACACACACACACACACACACACAGTGCCAGACGCCTCCAACACCTCATCCTCCATCTGCAGTTTGTCACAGAATTGCTGCATCCTTCTGTAAACCCCTTTTCCCTCCCCGAGACAGACCTTATCTTTCTCCATTCCTCTCCCTCCTTCCCATCTCCTCCCCCCCATATTCTCCCGTCCATCTACTGTGCTTGCTTTTTGTCTCAATGACCATGTCAATCACTTAACAAAAAGGCCAGATTAAAAGGCTAGATTGGTACATCCTGTCCATCTCTGCAGAGCGGGCCGTGAATAGGGCCTCTCTGCCTGTCTATCCCCAGCCAGTGCTCCAATCCAGGTGTTGTCAAAATTCTGCACAACCTCATTGTCAGGAGAAAGAGGCACCCCAGCGCTGCCCTTCTCCTCATGCTGCACTCTGCGGGGTTTGAATGTGTAATTGTGGGCTCAGGAGTGTCGTTTGTTTTCTGTGTGGAGTACAGCAGAGGCAGCAGAGCGAATGACTATGAGTGAGAAGTGTGTGTTTGTGGGAGGTTGGTTAAAGACTGGATAACTTAATGGAATTGCACCACAAAGTACAACTGTTTGTATAATCGCAGATTCCTGAAATGCAGTTCTGAGCATGACACGAACTCCATGAGGCTAAATGCCAAGTGAATAACTGACATGGTAATATAGTTTGACTGAGCTCGTCCCCTTGAATTACATAACAGCACCACCAGTGGCTGAGTTCAAGCCAATAGAAAGAAACTATAAGACAAATGTCCCCTTCCAGATAAATTGCATCAATTTTTTCCTCACTGGCTCTTTTCTTTCTGTTTCTGTTCTTATCTTCTTCCTCTTTTCCTCCTCTGTTACCCCTTAGTCCCTTTTGCCTCACCCCCCTTTAACACCTTCTCTTCTTTCCCCCTTCCATATTTCTTTTTTGCCCTTTTTCTGTTCGTCTGCTTTTCTGCTTTCCCTTTTTTTCACCAGTCCAGTTTGTTCTTGTTAACAGCTCCAACAGGAGAAGGATGTGCTCTACAGACTGGGGTCTACGGGGCCACAGCTGCCCAATAACACCCTGATTTATCAACCTCCTCGAGCCAGCCTGCATGGAGATTCTGCTTTTGCTCTCTTGCGTCGGCTGTTACTTACAGCCGGCAAGGCAGGCTGTTTGTATTTCTGGCTGTGCGTCCTTAGGATGTGTCTTGTGTAATGAAATGGCTCACCTTGTAATGTATCTAGCTTTCTCCCCAGTAGCTGAGGCCTGTTTTTGTATCTTTCTCGCCTTTTTTCTCTCTACCAGGATATATTTACTGACATGAGGAATGAAAGGATGACTGGTGATCCCAGTTGATGTTTGTTTTATAAATCTCCACCACTGCCACTCAATAACAGAAGACAAAGTCATTTTTTTCATCTCTCCTTCACATGCTTGTTGATCTTCTTTTCACTGTATTTATCATGTTTCTCACATCTTCTGTCTCTCCCTCTGTTAGTACACCATGTCCAGTTCCAGATGGAGACCAGATATTCTCAGATTCAAAACAAAAAAATTCCCAGGCTGATTTCAAATTATCATGAATTTGAATGTTTCTCTCTCTCTCCCCTCCTCTTTTCCATTCCTCTGACTTCCCCTTGCTCTCCTTCCCAACCTCTATCTGTGCTTCTAGTCCAATACCAGATGGAGATGATGCGTTCTCTGCGTCACGTCAACATTGACCATCTGCATGTGGGCTGGTACCAGTCCACCTACTATGGCTCCTTTGTCAGCCGAGCGCTGCTCGACTCTCAGTTCAGCTACCAGCACGCCATCGAAGAGTCAGTTGTACTCATCTATGGTAAGTAGTACCACACAGTTATCATTCATACCATTGTCAACAGTATGATACCCACATCCATTAAAAACTGTATTCTGTCAGGGGGGAGAAAGGGCAGCCACTCCAACATGTCCGTAGGTGGGGTCTGTCATATCATGTTGCAGAAATTAGGGCACTTCTACCTTGCAGCATTAGGTTTAAAATATAATCTTTTGTTAACTTGGTTTTTCTGTATCAAAGCATTAAACATAGAACTTGGTGGATTCACAAAAATAATTCTGTTTTGTGTTACGCCCAACCACCTGACTTGGTTTGGCAGACTAACCCCTAGTTTATATTCTTAAATTATCAAAGTATTTCTTGAGGTTTTAAAGGGGCTCCCTGTGATAATATGTAGTTATTTACATGTATCAGTCACTTTTTTATTGGCCATTTATGAGTGGATTTAACGTGACATGGTAAATGACACCTTCTCCATCTCTCACTCAGTTACCTATACAAGCCTGTATACAACGATTTGTTTACATTTTTTTAACGCTGCTGGACTGGATTTCTTTGTGAAATGACTGATCTTATGTTAGCTCAGAAAAAGAGTCCACTAACAATCTAACAACTGACTTTCAGCACAACACAGAATTTCAGCAGAGCCTTTAACACCAAATATATCTTTTTTTACCCTCACCTTGGTGTTAATTGTCTCCTAAATTTCAAACCAGTGCTTATTTATTGTGTTTGAATAGCCATGCTGAGTTCAAGCAGAGGTACTGATCAGACAGGCTATTCTAAGTCTTATCCAAGCCTTCAAGCCCGGAGATTGTTTTTAACAATAAAGTTTTAAAAGAACAAGAACACAGAGAACAGATCACACAACCATTCAACTATTCCCAGGCGACTTCTAATGACAGGTTCATGCTGGTGGAAAAATGGTTCCAGGAGAGAAGGCCAGGACCAGTTAATATCTACACAGTGGCTTTGTCTCAATTCAGGGTCTGCATCCTTTGAAGGACCCAGCCTTTACAGTCTTCAAGGGCAAGTCCTTCGGAGAGACCTTGTTAACCACGTCAGCTGTTGTTAAATGGGACGAACTCGCCTTTGGTGCATTTGCGTCAAGATTTCTGCCGCTCAGGCCCACAAAAGTGACGATCTACGCCATGCGATGTCGCCGTTTTCTATATTTCTTTCTTCTTTTTCGGGCACGCAAAGAATCTTGGGATATGGTAGGCCACGAAGGATAGTAGTCGTGCATCCTCCAAAAACAGGGAAAGGAACACTGCATTTGGAGGAGCCTTCGGATTAAGACAGCTTTCGCCTGGAATAGTGACGTAATTGGCCTTCAAATGCGGCCTCCGAAGGATGCAGACCCTGGATTGAGACACAGCAAATAGCTCCACAAAATGTGGCTGCATTTACATGAAACAATAGAGAAAAAAAAAACATTACAAAAGCTTGCTCAGGTTCAATGCACCAGGTCAAAATTAATTTTTACTTCACAGGCACTGGAAAGGTACTGCCACCGGGGAGTTGATTACAATCAATTATGGTTCATATTCTTTAAAGTTTGAATCATGATTAAACACACATAAGGCAAATTCAGTTTCCTAAATCACTACGCATCTAAGAATAGTACTACCACTAAGACTTCTTGTGATGTTCTTGTTGTTGACGTTCAGAAAGTCTAGGCAATAAATCAGTATGACAGATGTAGGAAAAGGGTAGTTGAAGTTGGCAGCATGGCAGCAACTTTTAAAAAAAAAAACCTGAAACATAAACGTCTCAAGATAAATCCTGCAAGTATCTACATTGACATCAAGTACACTTTAGAATAGAGCTGGAGGAATATCACAGAATATCTGTAATACCCAAAGTCATCTTAAGTTGACATTGATGTAATTTTATACAACACAAACTGCTATCAAACAACAAGGAAGTAAGGTGCATTGGTGATGCAAGTTCATGTCTAACACTGCAAAAAACCACGGGTTATGCCCTCCCAGAAGACCATCAATAGCTGTTGAAACGGTGTGACACCACATCTCATATGTCACAAGAACTCTTACAAGCAGCCCCTGAAAGGCCTTAGGAGGAGTGGAGGAGGCAGCCGCGAGCAGAGAACTGGGAAAATATGACAGGATTAACAAGGTAGCTGGTAGCCACTAACATGACACTCAGGGACTTCATGTGCTTGCACCTGCTTCACAGAAAAGAGCTTTAAGAGCTGCCCATAATTGCTGTACCACAAATGCCACCCCAGATGGTGAAGGCTTTCTTTCAAATGACAGCAAATTTAAAACCTGTCACTACAAAGCTGTGTGCATTTAACTCTTCAGTGTCTAGATAAATGCAAAATAATTTCAACATAACCGCTCCAAGTGGTCACTGAGGTCTCAGGCAGTGTATTCATAGAGGCAGTATATACGCAAGTTCTATGGATAGCTGCATATTTAAATACACTGAAAAAGCATTAAGCGGTTTCTGTGATAGTACAACTGTTTTTCTATGTATACGTAGTGCTGAAATGTGACTCACACCACAGACTTTTACAAGCTCACAACATAATCAAATATAGATGTTGTCAAAATTCCAGAAAGCATCAAGATGGTGTTTTCTTGCCCACATCACATGCTTCAGATTGTGCTGAGTGTTCCTCCTTCAGGTTTATGAACTGAAAAATAAGTGTGTAATAAGTACAGCTGGTGTGTCACAGGAACTCTTACAAGCTTCACTCACCTGAAATCACAATCTTTGATTAAAACAGCTCTGTGTTTATCCACTCACCTCAAGTCAAGAGGCAACAACCAGAATTGTCCTTCTGAAAAATTATGAAAACAGCTTTTATTTCCATCAGTGCTGTGCTACTGCTGAGTATGAAGGACTCCTCCTGGCACTGTTCTTTCTCTCCAGAATCACTTCAAGGTTGTCATGTTCTTAGATAGAACAAATCTATGATAGGCAAAGATTAATTTTAACCAGCTGATTTATGAACCCATGTGATCTAGTCTTACCAGCCAGCTGGCCACTCAGGCTGACAGTCAGCCCTTTCTCATTCTAAACGAGTGCTCCTGTTAATGTCAGTCAATAATGCAGCGCTTAATGGATCAAAGCACCTCAAAGGAATTGACATTATCTCTGTTTAAAGTCAAAAGGAAAGAAAATTGATTCCTTTTTTTGTTCTCTTCACCATTAGCCCTGTGGTTGATTTATGCCGATGGAGGCTACTGGCAAGTTAATAGTTTCCATCAAATGACACCTTGAAATTAGGGTGGATTGTTACACCAATTGGTTAAATATGCTTGCCATGGAAGCAGTTTTCTGACATGAGATGATCAGTTGAAGAGGTTAAGATGGACAGGCATTGAGCTAACCTGTTTGCAGGTCCAGAGATAAGTGTTTTGGTACCGTAAGATTTAAAGGGACACTCCACCCAATTTACACATGACATTTAGTTTATTTTTCATGAGGAGTGCTATCATATGTAGCAGTGGGAGGCCTCTCCTGCATCGAATGCTACCATTTTTTGTTGCAATCTTTCATGAGACCACAGAAATTTGTGGAACTTTGATACAAAAAGTACTTCATATTTTCGTTTTGCAACCTTGGTGTTGTTAGATGACAAATAAAGGAACCCTTAAGCTTTTATCATTGAAGTATATCCCTTTTATATTACATGGGTCATAGTCAGTATTTTCACACAGACCTTTTTGACTGGGCTGTCCTTTCCAGGAGTACATAAAGTTTCTTCAGTTTTGAAACCTAAAAAAAACAGGTCGACAATTGGTCCTTGCTATTTTAAGCACTCTTTATCAATGCATGTCTTTTGGATTGAAGTTCACTTTGTGCAATTTTGTTACTCACTTGATTTCATGGGGTTGGTGCTTAAAATGTGTGCAACAAAAAACATTTGGGGTCATTACGATCTAAAGCTAGATCATGCAGGATTTTATTTTAGTTATGAAGCTTTCTGTGGATAAGCCATAGCTGTCTTGATCAAATGTGGCTGTCACCAACCAGTCTCAGTGGAGACTGGCCAGCATGAATTTAGATTGGCTGTGTCTTGTTTTTTGGATTGGCTGTGCTGAAGGCAAATGACTTGTCACAGTTGGCTGCTGGGATGGAAATAAGTCACACTAAGATTCTTGGTCGACTGTAGTTTGGTGGCTGACAGCCTGTCCAGTCTGTGCCAATATTCTCTCTCTCTCTCTCTCTCTCTCTCTCTCTCTCTCTCTCTCTCTCTCTCTCTCTCTCTCTCTCTCTCTCTCTCTCTCTCTCTCTCTCTCTCTCTCTCTCTCTCTCTCTCTCTCTCTCTGTTTCCTATCTCTTCCTGTCTCTCTCTCTATTAGTGACATAAACAGTAAGTGTAAATAGATTTTGACTGAGCCATTGCTCAGAGTTGGTCTTGATATGTTTGCATCGTCTGTCTTTTTTATGTTACTTTAACTTAATTTCTCACCTTGCTGAATTGATTTATCTGCTGTGTAATTGTCATTTTGCAATGGGCAGACCAGCAGCTCTTCTAGGCTCTTTATTACCTGTTTATAATATTTAAGATGGGTAGAATGGGAATCATATTAAGTGAAAAAATCAATCATGTAAGTGATTTGATGGGGCGTTACTGTACAAACAGGAATCCAAAAAAGTTTGGAAAACACAATTATACAAGAATCTGGTAACCTGTATAGATAGATACAGATTTTGAATTATAACATATCTGGAGTGGATACAAAGTGTACACCAGGATTGTATTTTGCCAATTTCTTTTCTTTTTTTTATCTTCTCCAATCTCTTTTTTAATTTCAGACCCTATAAAGACAGCTCAAGGCTCCCTGTCTCTCAAGGCCTACCGACTTACCCCAAAACTCATGGAGATCTGCAAAGAGAAAGATTTCACACCTGAGGGGTGAGTAGCTCACAGCAGTCACTTTATGGATAGATGTTATGATCGGATGCACACAGAAGTGTAGACGTTCACAGAGATATTGCATTTTTATTTAAACACAAGGTCACTGTGCTTATGGGAATAAATAATTAAAATGTTTGCATTTTCTCTCCTCTGACTCTGCTTATTCAGTGGATGCAAATATAGACTCATGCATCCACAGGGGAGGCATTTAGTAGCAGTTGGAGATTGATGCTGATGATTTATCAGTTCTCCCATGCCCATCAAACAAATGTACCATGTTTACGCTTTTCTGACCCCAAGGCTTTTCGTAATTGCCTTTAAATTGCAGCTAAAAATTAATGTAATGAGACCATTTTCCAGGGAGTTCAGGGTATTTCAAGTGCAGTAACTCACACATGCATAAACACGCATGTGCACTGACAAATCCAGACAAAAATGAAGGAGTCCCAGTGGTATCAAATTGCTGTCCATTAAAAACATTTTGAGATATACATTTTTAAATGTGCTAACTGTTAATTAATTTGTAGTGAGAAAGGACAATCAAACTGCATCATTTCAATTCTCTTTCCCCGTGTCCTCTGTATTTCTCCACCTGTGTGTCTCTATTGCCCGCCACTCTGTTATTGACCCAGTGTGTTTGGCCCAGAGTCAGGATCCTTCTCATTTCTGCAGCTTTTCATTAGTTCCTGTGATTTATTACAGCTCCAATCTGTAGCTATCAGTGTTCCCAATAAAGCACATGATTGAAGGAGGGTAGCCCTGGGCAGGGAAGGACAATATCGCCACATAACAACAATCTTCTCACGATCCTATTATTTTCAGAATAGACCTGAAATCTGAATATTATGTTTCTCTTTTTTACATGGATGCAAAACTTCAAAAGTGATTCACCCCCTCGCCACTACAACGTTCAGAAAAAGCAGCATCTTTCATGTTGTTATATTTGATGTTACACAAGCTTGAATATATTGTGCACCATTTTGAAATGAAAGGAAGGGATAGATGAGTGCTGAATAGAACCATCCCTTTGAACTGCCCTCCAAGTCCGCTTGGATATGAAGGCAGTGGTCAATAGCCTCCACTTCAGCACACAATATGAAGCATCAAATTAGTCGCACGGTGGAGTCAACCTTTAGCTATGTCCAGCAGGGCGCGACTTGGAAAGAGCATAACATTATGTGTGCCAGAGTCCAGTAGGTTTGAACAATTTGTTCTTCCTAAAATGTGGTGTTCTATTTCAAACACCTTTCTGTATCACTCTGCAGGTGTTTAGAAAGGCCATGAAAATGCAGGAAATACTTAATGTACTGCAGACAGATAATTGTGCCAATATCTACAACAAACATTATTTATATCATTATACACTGCTGTGATCCATAAGGTCCAGTTTTGCTGCCACAAAGTCTCCTCTTCAAGTTTGGATGAGCTGATACTACTTGGAACACAGAACAACCATCCTTTTAAAATAACCTTATCAAAACAATATGATGATCCATACCCCAATTTATCACACAGACAATCATTATGTAAACATCTCTGTTTCTGGTCCAGTGCACATGGTGGATTAATGTAGCGAGGGTATTGATCCCATAACAAGCAAGATGCGTCTAACAAGCCAACATTAGACGTATACAGACATTAGTTTGTAGCTCATGCACTGTGCGCAAGTGACAGGCAGAACCAAGGGAGTCAGTCAATGCTATTGGATTTATGTGAGACATTAAGCAAAGTTTGAAGTTCCATTTTGTGTTAACAGACCCATGTCAGAGAAAGCGAGAGAGAGAGCTGCAGCTTTTAGCTCCAGAGGAGCAAGAAGCGGTGGTTAAAAATTGGTCGACACTTGCACACTTATCAGCAGAGCCCATAAAAAAGGCATTTAGGCTACGGAGTGTAACAATGCTCGAGGTGGGCAATATGGACACATTGTATCACGCCGTATCAAAAGGCATATCAAAAGGCAACATGCATAACATTATTATTATTTTTGGTTTTCTTGAGCTGAGGTGCCATTTACAGTCAAGTACAATCCAAGTGGTAACAGTACGATGCTCCATTTGCAGCTTTACTTGTGAGAATATGTGAACAACAAATAAAAAGGGGGATTATGTCAAGTAGACCTTAGGGTATCTTTGCCCCTCAACAAAGCAGATGTTAAATGCATGGAGTCGCGTTAGAGTTAGTGGTAGAACAGCTGTAAACTGCATCCACTCTCGTTTCACTTAAACCGTTCAATATGGCTGTGGATCAGCTCAGACATGGGCACGAGTTTTGTTAGTTAAGATCAATCACACTCCTTTTTATGTTCTGTGTCATGCATACCGTTTTTGTGCATAAAAACAAACAAGCAGTCCCTTAAAACCACTGACTGTCTCAGTTATACACTGGTAAAAGATAATGTTCCTTCTGGTTTTAGTTTAAATATATGGCAGTGCGTTCGGACAATGGAAAGAACAGTAAAGTAACAAAGGGCTGAGCAGTAGAGATGTTCCCATGTACATTTTTTCCTTCCCTATACCGACTGTGATACCTGAACTTGACAGTATATATTGTCCAATCTGATACCAGTGCATCGCTTGCTGTGAATGGATATTGGCTACCTGTGCTGTTAGAAAAACCTTTTGAGTTGCATACCAGTGTGAGGGATGCTGCTAAGAAGTACTGGGGTCTATTTTCTAATAAATAATTTAGTATCTCATCAGTGCATCTACTCTATAATACTGCATTTTGCATCAGTGTTGGAGGCTTTTCCAATAGTGGTATTGATATCAGAGCAAACCTACTAGGCAATATGGTTGACGTCCATATCAGGATATTAATGACATTTTAAAAAATCGGTATAAAGGGAAAAATACAGGAACACTAATTTATTGATACAAACCAATAGTACAGAATACATGTAAAAGAAATCCCTTGCTTTTTCACTCATAAGGTCTGTTGTGTGAGCTGGTAAAATGATTACATTTGATAGTTATTGATGACACAGCTTGTGACTGTGATGACACATTTTGACTTCTCTTCTCCTGTCTCTGTCCCTCCCTCCCCAGCTTGAAAAAGGCAAACATTGGCTTTGAGAATATGTTCGAGGAGGTCCCCATCATCATCAAAAACTCCCATCTCATCAACGCACTGATGTGGGAGCTGGAGGACAAGTCCACGGTCGCAGACAAGCACGAACTGCTCAACCTCTCAAGCAGGTCAGACGTTAGCTCATGCAGCACATTTGCCAAGAAGGCCCGAGGCCAGACACCTTGGTTGTAAGAATTGTTAAGAGTGAATGCAAGTACATCTGCATTCCGCATCGCCTATTTTTCAACAGGTTTTTTTTTCTCTGGGGACCGACATTTACAAGATGTTTCTGCATGGTATGTGGGGGATAGTAAGTGATTATCGACTTCTATCCTCTATAAAAAACAAAAACAAACCTTGACCTTCAGTGCTGCTATAAATATTCTGATCTGACACTGAAGATGCAGGTGATCTACTAGATTTAAGTAGATTCTCTTAATTCTATATGTGGACACAGTGTTGTAGTCCCAGATGAAACTATTTATTTGGGTTTGGGGTATCAAGGCTCCTTTTGACAGAACCTTAAGACTAATCATCTTGAACTTCAATTGACCTGTGTAGGATCATAATGGTAGAAATTCCAATATTTCCTGCTATGTAATTACATTACAGTATCTTATATCTTTGGAATTACTGCCTACATCATGATGTTTTGTAAGCATATGAGCAAGATCCCACATGAAAAAATCCAGCTATAATAGGGTTTATTAACATACCTCAGCATCTGTCTCTGTGTAAAATCACACTATAATCAAACCAAGGAAAAACCTAAGGTTACTGATTGAAATTGTATCACTCCAAACCATCCAACACTAAGCAAAGTGTCACCCTAATTTGATTCATTTGCAGACGGTTACCATAGTTACATGCTAAGTAATACTGTCTACTTAAAAAGTGTCTTACAAGCTTTAAAACCATGTCATGGTCTCTCTTTAAACCTGCAGGCTGCTTTCTCAGACATGAGTTAAAGCTACTGCTAAATTAAAATTGATTTGACATTAGGGAACTCCTCTGCATTAATCTGTGTCTTCCATACTGTGCTAAGGTGTAACAAATCGGTATAAAGAATAAGAGGTTTATTGATGTATTCTGACTTGCGCTCACCCATCCTATGTGATTTTAGTTCCGATTTTAAGTACTTTTTGTGATGACAGGTTTGATTTGATACATTTACTACTCTCACAAAAATCTGAAGAAAAGACCAAATCTAACAGTGAATTAATATTAATAACAAGAAGTGGGGGACATGTTTGTTCATTACATTGAACACAGCCAGTGTGGCTGTTGCTGAAACACCAATAACGCCCACTGCATTTTTGATCTCTGTAAAGTCGATGCTTGCAGTTCCATTCTGTGTTTACCCCGCTTTGCCCTTTTTCATTAGCAGAAGATATTATAATTAGAAATGTACAGAGTCCAGGTCAGTTGAGGAGGTTGAATGTGCAGCTGACAGTGCTAATGAAGAAAGGGTCAGATTTGGTGGACTTGGAATGACATATAAGCTGGTGTACAACAAATACAAGAATGAGCTGGATAGCATAACCTAACCTGCCTGTGTTTGTTATAATGAAGGAACATGTCACCTAGTGCAAAGCTAAGGCTCTTTTGTGTGGGTTTTGTCAGGTTTTAAAGGATAATGGGCTTCCATTGCACATAGGCAGACAGCTATATGAGGCTGTGGCTCCACGGACGTTATTTGTTAGTAGGATCAATTCATTGTTGGTTTTAGTCCTCTCAAGGAATTTGTTGATAGTAATGAAAAGATTAATAGTACTACCAGCCTAATCCTTTTAAAATGTACTTTGACCTGCCAGATTGGTGAGGGATACATTATCTGGAGATCTCAAAATGTGTAGTTGTACCAGTCATGAAATGTTGTCCTGTGACAGAAAAACCTTGTGCGCGTTAAGTTTGTAAGAAAGGCATTTATTGTTTGGGTCAGATGTGTAACTTACACCAGAATTGCAGTCCACATTCCAGTGCATATTCTACTTCCTCTAGACATTGTTTGACCACTTATCTGATTTTAGTAAATAGTCGGTGCACCTTGGGGTTAGTATTGGATGTTTGATTGCAATATCAAGTCCAAAACAGTAAATGCCACATTAAAATGTCAAAACAAACTTATTCAGAAATGTCTCCAATTCTTCCATCACTAATGAGCACAATGTGAACAAATATCACCCCACCATATCAACTCACAGCCTGGCTCCGTTAAGTCTCGCATTCAGATCTCAGAGGCTCTCAGCATCAGTCTCGGGAGAATTTATCAGCAATCATTTATGGAGATAAACCACTGCAAGTAGAGCAACAGCTGTGAAGCTTCCCCTGGGCAGGTGTGAGAAATTAGCACAATAACGACTCAAAGTGAAGATTTGCACACTGTGCTGACTTACACACTGGAGTGTAGCACATCAAGAGTTGTTGTGATTCGTCTCATTTGTGTCCTGTGTCTCAAGTAAGTCATGAATTTAATCAAGGCTGGTATATACAGCGCAGAATGGCGTGTTCCTGGGCCAGCAAGCTCTGCGCCAGCACACTCATTTTACCACACTTTTCTTGTGTATTGTTCCATTTTCCAAATGATCACTCTGAAGTTGAGAGATAGCTTTCAGTATGACCCAAAATGGGGGTAAAAGTAGCCCAGGCCTTCCCCATAGGTTTCCCGGCATGACTGCCGATGGGATGTCTGGCAAGATGAAATTGTTTCCTGAAGTTGTCAGATTGCTTCAGCGCCGTCCTTGTATTGGAATGTAGCGTCCATCTTTCTACATCTTCGACTGACAGCCCCACCCTTTTTCTCCTCATTTCCACCCCTTCAAAAAAAGATAATGATAATGGGTTTTATTTAATGTTTTTCCTTTTGTCTCATTTTCCAATCTGCAGCCCCATTTGTCAATGTCATCTAAGTCTAAGGCTGAGTAAATGCAGTTTCACTCCAGCAAACAGGGTTGTTCTTACCACAGATGATGATGTTGATCGTGGTGATGGATTGTGTGAATGTAAATTCATTTATGTAGCCCTGTTTCCAAAACAGCCTTGAAATGCCACAGTGCTGTGCAATGTTGCAAAGCAGCCAGTGTTTATATCAGGCCACAAAGCCCTTTGTGTGTGGACCATCTCACACTGTCTTCACTTGTCATATATATGTATGTATGTATGTATGTATGTATGTATGTATGTATGTATGTATGTATGTATGTATGTGTATATGTATGTGTGTGTGTGTGTGTATATATATGTATGTGTGTGTGTGTGTGTGTGTGTGTGTATATATGTATGTGTGTGTGTGTGTGTATATATGTATGTGTGTGTGTGTGTGTATATATGTGTGTGTGTGTGTGTGTGTGTGTGTGTATATGTATGTATGTATGTATGTATATATATATATGTATATATGCCCACAGTACATAGTTCATTATCAATCCTCCTTACCTTATATTTACTTTTTGTTCTGTGTGATTGAGCAGGTCGTCGGTCCATTACCTGCACTGTGATTTACGTAATTGGCATAGAAATGCTGGACAAAGGAAGGATATGGAAACATAGCTTTCAGCTCTACATGAATACCCTGATGATATGTATTCAATAAGGGTATTGAGTGCAGGGAGAACAGACGAGGCTAGGGAGAGCTGCAGCTGTAAGGGAGCAGTAAGGAATGTAAAGAGACCCAGCTGGAAACAAAGGAGGTAGTGACAGAAATGAAATGACCCTTGACACATGAACTTCATCTAAAGAGATTGACTTTGAGAGATCATTTTTACTTATAGCCAGTTAAAGTTTTTTCAGATCTCGAACCTCAATTTTTAAGCCCAAATTTAATGAAATAGAGTTTTCTGTCACATAAGACTAAGGATGTGCGTCAAACCCTTCATAACGCTCCCTGAAAATATTATTTCATGCACTTTTTTTAATATTCTCATCAAGATAATACTACCAACTTTTGTTGGCACAATGTTAGATCTAGGCTATTTCCTGTCCTCTTTAAAACATATTGTTCTGCTGCAGAAGCAAGCCAGGGATCCATATTACGCCCCAGTCCATCAGTTAAAAAGGCTCCATCAGAGTAAAACACTCATTACAAGAATTCCAGTCATATCCTTGGCAGCTTTGTAACAGCTCCCCTCTGAACTTTCAATTTACTGATTGTCAGCCCATTTTTGCTCGCACATTAATACTGTTTTGGAGTTTGTCCTCTATTGTCCTGTGCAGGTATGAACACACAGGCCACAGCAAACATACACATACATAGTGTATGGGCTGCAATTGAACCTGACCTTAAAACAGAATCGGTGATGAGAGGGTAATCCCTCGGTTGACTTTGATTTCCAATTCAGGATTGATCGAAAGGCTTGCTGACCCATCTGAATAACTGACTAGTTGCTGTGTAACAGGTTGCATGCAATTTTTGGAAATGGTACCATGGTACATTGTGCACAAAATTATAATAATATAGTAATAGAGTAATAGTGTGTTTCCTTGCATATTAATTTTTTTTATAAACTAAGAGTAACAAAATTATCGAAAAACATTGACAAACACACCAAAAATTGTGCCAACTCAATGCTGTTGAGAGCTCAGTTAAAAAAACATTTATTGTCAGTACCTTAATTGTACTTTTAGAGATGTGTTCTCATTTCAGTTTTGCATTATCAAAGTAGTAAATACAGGCTAGGTCAGATATTTATTTGATCCTTACTAAGCTACTCCCTGTGCAACAAATTTACTATCAATTACAACGATAATAATGAAATGCAAACAAATAACCAAATAAGGCAAAATTCTGTTTTCACTTGACACATACATAAACAACAGATGTTTTCGAGGATCTCACTCAGACTAAATGATTTCCATTGCATATATTATGAATGCACACCACAGAAATTAGCTACCATATTGCTCGATGAAATGGCTTTAAATGGGCTTTCGTCAGCGAGAATCAATTTTGACGCAGTTGGGGGGGGACACAGTGGGGAAGTGTTATAGCGAGATTTGGTCCTGGGCCATCAGTTTTCATGTTCACAGCTCTGACACCACAGTGGAGGGTTGACATACTGATCACACAACAGTCCTCACAAGCAAACATGATGGGGGTGGAAATGGCTCAGCAGTCAAAACTGCGGGAAGGAAAAGCTACTGAAAAGCATACACAATCCACCCATGTATTTATTTCAGAAAGTGAAATGAAAAGGGAAATCTGACCCAATTGCTGTATATTTATCCGCAATGCTTTGTTTGCCTAAAGTTCTGTGACACAAGGGCGGCAGAAAGTCATATAAGGCTGATTAATCCATCATTTACATTCTCTCACACGCACACACACACACACACACCTCATGCAGGTGCCATGCCATAATATGGACGATGTGTTCCAGATAGTCAAGCATGTGAGAAGAGCACTATAAATCATCATCAGCAGTGTTCATACAATTAGCAGCATGCATGCGGTTACATGAATTTACTCTCACTGTGCAAGCATGCTTCAGGGACTTCAACCTCATGTGTGTTTGCATGTAAATGTAATTAGTTGCCTTTTGTGAATTATGTAGTTCCATAACAATTCCCTTTTTAATATCGTTTCTAATCAACCTCTCAGCACTAAAATACAACATGTGTTAATTTACTGAAGCACTCAGGCCCTTGTAAACTGTACACACATTGTTTCGAGCTGCATTCTGCTGAATTCTCATTGTAGCTGAAGCCTGTAGCAGTATCCTGACAACCTGTGCTTCCTGTGCTTTTGATGTCAGCACATGTTCCACTACACCTCACTCAAACAGCTGGAGACTAGAGTTTTAAATACAAAACAAATTGGAGTATTGTCAAGGCAAATGTATTTGGCCCTGTCAATCCTGGTTACATTGCTGCTCGTTTCTCAGTGCTACCCATCTTAGTTACCCTCCACGTCAACGTAAGACTGGTATTCTTAATCAATTGTTTCTAGAGAAACAAGTAGCAGCTGCTGAGATGGTTAGTGGCTCTTAAAAAACAAAACAAAACAAAACAAAAAAAAAACAACACTTTGTAGAGACTCGGAAATAGGGGGTGGATAAATTATTTCTTGACAAGATGATTTCTAAGCAGGCAACAGAAGACGGCGAGTGCGAGGAGCTAGGAGAGAGCGGCGAATATTGATTTATAAAATGGCTAATTGAAAAATCTCACAGCAGAGAGCAAAGTAACTACAATCACACAAAACACCCTTCCTCCACATAGTCACACGAACAATGAAATGCACAAAATAGTTACATCAGCGCAAGTGCACACACAGCCAAAACATACACGGAGCTGGCAGTCCTTGCGGGTACGATTGTCATTTAAATAAACAGTGGGAATCTGTTTTCCCACAGTACGTGCTGCATTATGTAGCACCCAAACATTCATAAATGAAACAATATAATTCCAGAGAGGAAAGCACAAGAGGGAAATGACATGAAGTGGAACACTGCAGCCTTGTCAAGGTTGAACTTAAGGCAGCAGTGAGACATCCTGTTAAAAATGGGGCTCATGGGAGGAGAGAAGAGGAATACAAGTAGAGTTGTGTGTCGAGTGTTGTCAGCATGGCAGTGTTGGGGGAAAGATGAGGGATGTGATACCAGAGGAGAGGGATGTAGCACAGGGACGAGCGGGACGGGTCCTGAGGTCTGAGCACTGTCAAAGCCCTGGAGAGACGTGCCATGTCAGATCTCTTTCAGGATACACAAGAGCAACATATCTGGTAGAATGTGAACTGAAGAAGATTAGGTCAGAATGGATGACAAACACAGACTGTTGAAAAATGTGGATGTTGTGTTTTCTGAGTGCAATCACAGGTCTCTGAAGGGACATGCTAAAGGATGGAATCGTGCCTTCATGGTGGTATACTGGATAAGAAAAAGCATTTTTGACATTATCTGGTTTTAGAGAGGGTTTTCAGTGCGTCTACATCTTCTACAGGTTTTTGTCTAATCGTACTCCTAGTAATATTGAAGAAATCACATTTGTGCAGCCTTTGGTCGGTCTACTACACTCTTCTTCACATTGGAAGGGACTGTTATTAATCTCTTCCTGGATTTGCTCATGATAAGGGAAGAGGTGGACCACTGAGACTTGTTTGGACTTCCAGCTATACAGATTTAATTTACACCCAGTGAAGATACTTATCACAATCCGCTTCCATCTGATGGATCTTGATATTATCATTGCTAAGAATTCTGCCTGCATTTATGCTCTGCAGTTAGATACATTTAATCACAGGTGGTTTTGTGGTGTTGATTCTAAAGTTAGGGGGAAAGATCAATTAATTCATGCATCCCTCAACCATTATTGTGTACATACTCACACAGGTGACGCTCTCATCGAGTTGCTCTAATTGCATGGTGGCTCGCTGCAATATGTGAACATGTGTTTGCAAGGGTGAGCAAAAGCTTGAAGCAAAACTTGCAAAGCCCTTTTGATTGAAGTGCTGTAAAATAATTGTACATTGTGTGTCCAAATTTAAAATTGTAAAATTATGTTAGAATGAAGTGAATATTACTGTAAGCTGTTAAGTTGGGGGTGAATGGGGAAAAAAAATGTACGCAGCACCTGCTTCTGCTGCTGCAGTGCTGATGGCACTTCAAAAACTGTATGAATGACATGCTGACATTTTTCTTCCAGCAACCACTTGGAGAAGAGCCTTCAGCTTCTGATGGACAGAGTGGATGACATGTGCCAAGACATTGTCAAATATAACACCTACAGCCGCAACCTGAGTAAGCAACAGCAGCAGAAGCACCAGGTAATACTCACACACAGTCACATACACAATAGCGCTCACGAAACTGAAGCGCACACACCACCTACAGACGGGATGAGCAAGCAGCAGAATCACCAGCTTACCAGCATGCACAAAAGGGAAAGAAACAGTGCGCGCGCGCACACACACACACACACACACACACACATTGACACACAGATGCACCTACAGCCACAAACTCAGCGGGAAAAGAGCAGCTATATTTCTCTGAGCCACGGACATAACCAATTGTAGCTATAATCACAGCAGGCAAACACTCTCACGAATACACAGAGAAATATAGTACTCCAGCCTCACATATTAAAGTACATGCACCCACTGAGGACCACCAGAACTACAGTAAACAGCAAAGGTTAAAAATGTATAAACATTTAGTAAAATCTGTATCTGTAGCATATGTATCTATACCCACTACACTCACTTTGATGCACACCATAGATGTGATTGACAAAAGACAAAAAAGCAGGAAAATATACAGCTCCACTTTGTCCTTTACCGTTATTTGGTTCTGTTGTTGGCTTCAGCTTAGAATGAAATAGTTTGCTCAACACTTCCAAAATTCTTAAAACACACAGTTTTTCCCCTTGATTTTTTTGTAGCAGCGGTGCTCTGAGTCAGTAACCCAGCAATACTAGGCATGCCCCCCTGGAAGAAAATTTTGAAATTAACCCTTTTAAAGGTGACTACTGGTGATATTTTAGAAAAAAAGATAAATTTTCACAATTTCAGAATCTAAGACATGAGACGTGATATTAAACCTGCATATAGGTGAAACACTGACACATCAGATGACCTTCAGCAAAGATTGCAGGCTCTTTGGTGGAGCTCTGCTTGGAATGAAGTTCCGTCGTGACAAACAAATACTTGCAGAGTGACATGAAGACATGAATCAGAGGCACAAAAAATGTAGAGAGCAGTCATTATGTTTACCAATACCCACCCCCCCCCCCCCCATCATTTTTAGGTCGGAAAAGACATTGATCCGTAACAATCACACGCCTGCACATGGATATACTATAGCTGTTAGCTGTACCATTCTATTCACTACTGTAATGCTTTGTTCACACATGGAAAGTAGTCGTCAATCTCTATTTTAATTGTAATTTATGTACTCTACTCTGCCACCTAGCATTGTTCATTTCCTGTAGCATGATTTGTTTCCCCGAGTACAAATTAGCTTTGTTTGTTTCTCCTGATGTCATTCACATTGTTTTGGCAGATATTTTGCCAAACTTCCTGCAACGTTCCTGTGTAGTGCCACAGAATAAAATTTAATGCCAGAGTTCCATTCACTATGAATAGCAGTGATTGCTGCTTCTCAATCCTTGTGTGTTACCGTAAGAATTGAATTTTATTTGAAGGAGGCCTCTTGGTTGTCACTGTGGTAGTGCCAACACTCCAAGGCCATCTGGCAAAAAAAGTCAAGCTTCACACAGCTTTCGACTGCAAGGTGTTGTAATCCGTTGGTGAATCAGAAATATGCAGGGACACATTCCTGGAAGACTTCTTTGCAACTTGTATTTCTAGAGTTTGCCTCGAAATTTTCCAAAAATATAGCTGAGTGCCAACATGATCACTTTCCAGAGTTTTTAAATCTTGTAAAGTGTTTTTCCCCCCTTTTATTTTTTCCAACTCCCAGATCTGTTACTCAAACTGGACTTCTAACTCAAGCCATGCTCTCCCATTAACTGAAGCCTTTTTGTTGTTAACCATTTCATATGAACTGTAGAAGGCAGGGGGAAAGTCCTGTATTGCTTTTTCCATCTCAGGCTCTTTCACCACTGCTTCTTTGTTAAAGCCGTCAATATATCCTGATGTGAAGAATTAGCATTGACACTCAGGGAGAACTAATGTATGTGGACTCAAAGCTAATTTAAATAAATTAAGTCTTTCTTAATTGTAATGACTAAGTGGAAATCCTCTGTGTTCATTCTTTTTCTGTACCTGTGAAACACATCGCAAACACAAACTTGATCCAAAAGCAGCAGAAGTCACAGGCACACAGTCACACACATCCTTTGTGCACAGACTTAAGACACACACGCACACACACCTCCTACAAGCACGCACTCAGCCGGAAGCCCCAAAAAGGCCAGAACAAAACACACACAGGTGAAGAGTCGACCACGAACCATCTGCAGCTCCAATCTCGGCCAGATTCATCACAACAACCAGCAACAAACACAAACACAATGGGTCACGCACACATTACTCAGGAACATGGAAGTGTAGAGGCCAGGATGACTCACTGATCTTCAGCGCGTGCATGTGTAAAAACTCACACCCACGTTCACGCCACTGCATCATTCTGTCATTATTCTCTGCGAGTGCAAACAAGGAAATGTCTGAAGTATTAATGTTGAACCGGGCTGAGTCACCATCTTCCCGGGCCGACGGCAGCCATGTTCACACACACATAAGGCAGACTTTTCAACAAACATGTATCTGTGACTACAGGTAGTTTGCTGTATGCACAACACTTTTACAACCTGGGAAAGAAACACACACCCACGTAGCCACACACCTCTGGGCCAGTCACCCACACTGCAGCCATTACAATCCATCATCCTCCCCAGCTGACCTTCTCATCATCGCAGCCCCCAAGCCCACCCCCTCACACACAAACACACACGCGCACTCATTTCATACACAATATCACACAGGCCAGCCCTTTAATAGTGTCCACTTCTTTCATGTTTCACACAATTCTCCACAATGAACTAACGGTGCACACAGAGAGACAAAGAAAGCGAGCCTCTATTACACCTTTCAGACATCTACAGTCCTTGCTCCATGTAATCTTGTGCCATTGACTGCTGCATCCCGGACAAATGGAACCTTATTAATCATCATAGAAAGTTGCAAAAGGCACCTCACTGAGAGAGCTCCATTTTTCATTTATAGCTCTCTGAATTTGGTAAATAGCAGGTTCCCAGGCACAATCTGTGGCCAAGTTAGTCTTTGTACCAGGAAATGTATGTCTCACTCCTGCTGATTTATTCAATTCAATTCTTTTTCCACTCTTTTCCCATCCTCAGAAGCAGGCACCTCTTTGTAGAAGATTAGATATGGAGCAACGTGTTAATCTTATGAACCAAGGACTTGTGATTTATGCCTAATGATACGATTTGGCTTCCATTAGATGATTCAGCAATATTTTCC
This sequence comes from Acanthopagrus latus, assembly GCF_904848185.1. Lineage (NCBI taxonomy): Eukaryota > Metazoa > Chordata > Actinopteri > Spariformes > Sparidae > Acanthopagrus > Acanthopagrus latus. The sequence goes on from NC_051055.1 coordinate 10,803,262, forward strand.
AAGTCATTACTTCTGTGCCATATCATTATTAAAAACACATAAAAGGCAAGCCAAATCATGGCTGTAAGTGCATTTTTGTAGTGTTAGATGCTAAATAGATACAGAGCAATCATGAATCCTATGGCAACTGAGAACAAGTTAATCAGTTCCAGCTTTATTGTTTTACAAAAACTCATATCTCACTGTATGAAGGTTCAAAGGTTCAAAGCCAATCTGTGGAAAACCTGCTCAAACCTCACATGCATGAATTCATTTCTTTTTTTTTTTTTTTAGTTTTTCTTAGTGTTTTGAAAAGAGAGACAGGATCTAAAGGGAATTGGACCAGATCAGTCATCCCAAACAGACCCTGATAGAGAGAAAGAATACCAGCACACTCCACAGGACATGATATCTCAATTTGGTTCAAAGAGCGGCAATACACAAAAATAAAATAATAATAACAATAATAATAATTTCATATCTATAACTCAAAAAACAAAAAGTTAATCATTCAACAGATGTATTTTTACATAGGGCACAGACTTCCTGAAATACTGTCTCACAACATTGTTGTACCACATGATTAAAGCTGTTACTAAGTACAGTACTAGGAGACCCTACCTGGCCCGTATAGACCAAGTATAATTTGAGCCTAGTCTCCTTCTGGTCCCACCTCTTGTCTTGATTAAGACATCATTAAACAATTATTTAGTTGATTGATTACTGCTCAGTCTATGAAATGTCAGAGGGGGGTGAGAAACACTCAGTTTCCGAGGCTCCAAAGCGACGTCTTCAAATTGCTTCTTCTCGCCAAGCAAACTGCCCAAAACCCAAAGACTCTTCATCTACTCTCATAAATAAAGAAAAGTAGCAAATCCTCACATTGAAGAAGCTGGAACCAGCAGAAGTTTGACTCTTATGCTTGAAATGATGAATGGCACAATTAATTAATAATCTGAATAGTTTTCAATTAATTTTCATTTGATCAGCTAATCAACAAATCACCTTATCGTGGTTGCTCTCTAACTAGAGTAAGTTAAGTTCTGGTCCAGGTACCAGAATGGGAATATTTAACCATCACACTAAAGCCAAACACAGCATGTTGTCAAAAACACACTATCCCCAGCATGAGGCGGGGTCGTTCCAGCAGCATGCTGCGGGGGTGCTTCTCTCTGCAGCAGCCCCTGGCAGGCTCGTGAACGTAGAGGGTAAAGTAATTCAGCAAAGATACATAGAAATCCTGCTGCAGTCTGTAAAAGAACTGCAACATGGGACAGAATTATTTTCCACCAAGACGATGACCCCGTACATAAAGCCAAAGCGCCACAGGAGTCCAGACTTCAATCCATTTCAGACTTTGTGGTAGGACTCCATGCAACTTCACAGAGCCGTTTGTAGAGAAGAAATTCGGAAAAAACGGCATAAAAAAAAATGCCTCAATTAAAGGAGGTTGTATTTAATTTAGATCAGTTTGATGTCTTTTTTACTCTGATATTTACTTCAAGTGAGAGATGGTAAATACTTTTTAGGCGTTGTGTTTGTATACATGGAAGTTGGGGCACAAGTGCAAAACTGTTTTTGTTAGCTTGTTTGTAAAAATCTGCATACATTAGCATTTTGATTATGCACAGTCGTGCTGTGACACATTGGCAGGGAAAAATAAACTGGAGGAGGATCGACTCATTTGAACAAATAGTTTTGTTTTTATCGTTTGTCTTAGCGGATTCTGTCAGCTTCAGTCGCCCGTACAGGTGCGCTGTGGGATGTTTGTCTTTTTCCTCCCTTTCTGCCGCAACCCCCCATTCCCCCGGCCTGTGTCAGTCTCTCCTCCATCTTTCCAAATTAACAAGGCTTTTAGGTTCTCCAGAGACCCAGCACCTCGCTGATATACCGACTGTCAGCCCTCCACAAATCACTCCATCCCTGTCAGCGCTTATAACTCTTCCCTCTCCATCTGTCTCCCCCATCTCTTCTTTCATCACCACATTCTTCTACGTCTTACTTTATTCCTGTTGCTCTTGCCATTGCCTTATCTTTCTTCTTCCTTGTCCTTTTTCCCCTCGTGCTATTCTCTCCCGTTGTGTGCTCTCTGCGTCTCTCTTGCTATATTTCTCTCTTACTCTGCCTTTTCCTGTTCCCGACTTTCTGACTTCGCAGCTTTTTTATTCTCCCTTTTCTTCACTCCCACTCTGTACTGTACCTCCTGTGTCTTTAACCTTCATCCCCCCCCATGCCTCCCCTCTCTATTCATGTCCATTTTCTCTTTCGCCATCTACTCCCTTTCCACATCCTTCTCTCTCAATTATTAGGTTGTCCTGAGCCCACTCTCACCTCACCCGTTCTTCTCTCTCTCTCTCTCCCCCTCAGTACCTCCAGAGGCGGCAGCAGGAGAACACCCAGCGGCAGAGCAGAGGAGAGCCCCCGCTGCCTGAGGAGGACATCACCAAAATGTTCAAGCCCCCCCAGCCTCCCCCACGCATGGACACTCTGCTCATTGCAGGTACGCACCCAGCCTCCACACATGCACTACAGAGACCCCCCCCCCGCTCCAAACTCCATCAGCCGCCTCTGCTCCCCTCACTGGAGCTCAGGTTCTGTTTTGTAATTATCTCCGCCATTATCTCGAAATTACATTAATTTAAAGTTTATTGACTCGATCTCCAACATGCACCGCCCTTTTCCCTGCCGTTTCACGCTGTTCAGCCCTCCTCCGCCTCCTGACAACATTTCTGATCCTTCCGTTTACTCTGCTCCCCACTAATTTGATGTTTTGCTGTACTGCTGTCACCCCCCCCCCCCACCCCCGCCTGTTTGTGTGCATGTCTGTGTACAAATGTATGTATGTATGTATGTTTGTGTGGGTGCGTGTTTGTGTTTCTGTGTGGGGGCTCATGGATGCATGTGGCTACCCTCCAACAGGGCAAATTAACAACTACTGCCAGAACGTGAAGGAATTCACCTCTCAGAACCTCGGGAAGCTGTTCATGGCAGAGGCTCTCCAGGGCAACAACTAGAGGAGAGAGGCGAGGAAGAGTGCGCAAAGGACGGGAAAATTAAAGGTGACAGAGATGCAGAGCCCTCTTGGCTTCGACTGGAGAAAAAGCGGACCCTTTTTTTGTTTTCTAAGAATTTATTCATTGTTTTTATCCCTAGCCCCATCTTGGATACAAATTATCTTTGAAGATCACTTGATTTTTCGATCTAAATAAAAGTCTTGCATCTCGAAATCCTCTTTGACTCTGTGTATGTTTTGACAGGTGAACTCTATTCTGCTTTTGATAGTAATTGCAATACTTTTTCTTTTTTTTTCTCTTTTGGTCGACACAAGTTGGACTCAATTATTGATATGCTAAAAATGGAGGTTGAGACCAATACAAAACAATTATACAGTGTAATGGTATTTAAACATAATTTTATTGCTGCATGCCTTTGGTCTTACATCAATCATAAAACAGGTGCAACCATTATTAATGGATTTGTTGAAGTGCTGGTTTGAGTGGTGAGAACGCTAGTTGAGCGTTAAATAAAATGAGTCGGCCCCAACCGTCTCACCGCACTAAATAGACTTTTGATTGTCTTTTTCTGTCCCTGAAGTGAAATTTTCTCGACACACTAGAATCTGCCTTTCCTCCACGCAGCTAGCAATTAGCACCTGTTTATTTTTAGGAAGGGAAATAACAGCGTCCCAACGGGGTAATTTGGCTTGAAAACAAAGATTTTTTTTCTTTCTTGGTTGTTGTTGAGTTTTCAAGACATTTTGAAGGGGGGAACTGCAGGTGCGCCAAGTGACAGACTCTGAGGAACTGTCATCTCCACTCGGTAGCATTCCTTATTTAGTGCTGTTGTATCTATAATTGCCTAAAACTCATAAATTATTGGTAATGCAATTTTAGAGGAATGAACAACACAAGAATCAGTGTTTCTCAGAGTCGCCGTTTTCCTGCTGATGATGAATGTGAGCCACAATTAAAGACAAACAGATTAGAGAAGAATTATAAAAAGATGAGAGCCGGCATTGTCCGCCATACGCGGGTTTATTGTTCGACAGTCACATGAAGTGGGACGCACAATGAGAGATGATTGTCATCTGTTTACCTATTTTTTTTCAAAAACAGATATTCTTGTGTTTATCAGATGTTTGATGAACACGATGTTTTGACCTTTTCATTGTAATTGCCGTAATTGCTCTCAGAAAAGTAAAGAAACGGTCTGAGCAGTATTGTTGAATCCTTTTCAATAATTAATGGAGATATTTGAGTTCTGTTTGTGCCTGGCAAACAACAAGACGAGTCGGCGCGTTGACACTTTCCTGACTTAGGAATCAGAATTGTCTTCGCTGCCTTCAGGATGTTTCTTTGCACTACCTGCCTGTAAAAGTAATCACAATTCTTAATCCCATCTGCTGTCCCCACTAATCAAGCCTTCGCACTCCAGTTCATTTTTATTTATGGCTTCATCGCTTTCATCCAATTGAATTTCACATATATCTTCTTCAGTGTAATCCACTCAGTATCAGTACTTGTTTCTAGGGACTCGGAGAACAAGCGGCGCGTCAACACGACTTCAGGCTACAACTGGTGGCTCTGTGACGGCGGCACTGACCTTAATGTTAACATCGGCGTGCTAACGTGCTCGCAGCGACAAGTGACAATGTTAATGTGTTTTAGCAGGTATATTGTTGATCCTGTTAGCCATTTAAGTTGAGAGCGTTAGTGTGCCAACATATACCAACCCACACCTGAGGCTCCTGGACGTGTCAGAAGATTAAGTAATTGATCATAAAAGTACAAGGTAAATGAAAATGTTGACCTGGGGAACAGGAATGTCTCTACAAAGGTTCATGGCTATCCATCTTGAGATTGTCAAATCTGGACCACAGTGGTGGATCTGCCGCACCGCGAAGGGCCTGAATCGGATTAGGTGGTGGGATATTCTCTGGAGAACACAAAGCATCTCTCATGCATATTCTTGTCTGTGCAATATCAGGTCAAACATGTACTTCATGGGAACATATAGCACACTAAGACACCAGGCACATCTTATTTCTTCCATGCATACGGCCCAAACATGACCTCATTTCCACACTATCTGGGACGACATGAACTCAAGATTCTAGTGGTATGAAAGTCCTGCACCGGGAGTTGGATATTCTCCAAACATGAGATCTCTGACTCTTTGGATAACAAGTTAAAAAATATATATTAACATCACATCTTGGATTATTCAGGCACCAGGCGCCAGTGATGAAAGCCTGTTTAAAACCGCTGTGAGAAGTATGGAGTGCACATTCTGTCCACACTACTGTCGATACCTGCACACACTTTATATTTAGTTTTCTAGTTTGTGTGTTTATGACCAGAAGAACTCACAAATAATTTTTAAGCTCATGGTATTTGATTGCTTCAGCTTTACGACAAAGCATATTTAGTTGACACTGGGAGGTTGTCTGCGGCATGCATTTGCCACTTGCGGTGTTGGAACAAGTTGAACTGTGGCCCACAACAATGCTTCCACTGCGAGGCCCTTTTCACATTCCATGATACAACAACATGTGAAGCCCAGAGGGGAGAAAATGCTGGCAGTCCCGTCCCCTTCAGACATGAGAGTGTCATCTTAAAACCAACTTGTGCTGACAACCGAAACCTAACTTGCGGTGTGATGCCGCATCCGTCAGTAGCCTCGAAATCCTTCTGCACTGAGGGCGTCGGCTCAATAGCTGTTGCAGCGACGATCCTCGGCAGAGCATCGTGCACATCTCAGGGTTCCTCCTCAAGATGTAAAAAACACAGCTCATCTGAGGAGCTCGTCATCAGATGAGTCCACTCCGCCCAGCAGCAGCAAGGCAGAACGATGGCTCTTCCTGCTCCGTTTAATAAAGAAGCTGCCAGCGTGCGGTTCATTGTGCAATAATTACGCCACAGCTCCGTCTCGTCGTGTGCTCCATTGTTTTATCCCCCCCACCCTCGACCTGTGGTTAAGCAGCGTCGTCCAATTCAGCGGATGATGTTATTTAACTTGTCATCAGCGTCGCCTAGTCGAGTAATAACTTGTAATGCTCCTTGCTTGTCATCGGCCCAATGTCATTAACAATAATTACCAGTCAACCAACATGATGAACGCTTATTGAAACAGAGACAGTCGAGCCGGAAATGATTTCTTCCCCCCCCAAATCATAACATGTTTCCCCAGACAGGCCGGACGGGAAATATTAATTCAGCACAGAGGGCTCGGCTGATCTTTATTAATTACGGTACCTGCTGCTTTGATAGGTGCACCTGTGCCTGTGATTGATGTGTTGTATGATGGGAGGCAGTGATTTGGTGGCCTCTCCTTAAGCTGAATGTGTGTTGTTTGTAATTCTGAGGCAGCACTGTGGGGTGACATTGCCCTTGAGGCCTGGCTGGGCCGCAGCCTCTCCTGTCCCTAATCCCGGGATGTGCGAGGAATTACAAAACTTAAAGTGGCCTCAACAGAACCACGAGCGTTGCGCGGAGCTGCTGAGGCGCAGCCCCGCCGCCGCAGAGTGCAAACACGGCGACGGAGGCTCGGATGCTATTTAAGGTGACAGTGTTTTTGTTTGGAGTGGAGAGCAGTTTGGACTGAATCATGTAGTCACAGCAGGGCTCAAGGGCAATGGAGTGGAGGTGCACGGGAGTCAAGCTGGTGTTTTGCTTCCACGTTACCACACAGTCATATAAATCATGACATTAAGCGCTGGCTGTGGTGTTCAGGAGAGATAAAGGTGATAAATGATTTGCCTTTAATGATTTTAACCAAGAAATCACATGAGGGGAGCCGCGCTGTTTCATTTTCGTGATTAACTCAAAGCTCCTATTTGTACAAAAAGTTGATTTTTCATCCCAAACACGCAGATACTGATGCTTTGGGGTTATAAGTCTGGCTGTTTAATGAGTCCCCTTTTAAACAATGAGGTGCAGTTTTTAGCACATATAAGGGCATTGTATAACTTCTATGTTGGTGTAAAATGAGCTACCACCATCATCAGACACACCAAGAATACAGCGTGTTGTAAACCATCAACAGCTTCCACATGTGCAGATCCTTCAGAGGCGAGCTCAAAAATACTTCAGAGTACATCTATTTTTCACCCACTAGAAAACAGCTCCACAAACCATGGATATGCAAATGGCCCCTGTTTCAAGTTTGACTGCTGAGCACAACATGTCTCCTCTTTCACCAAAGTTCTTTGTGTACGTGTGCTGAATGTTTAAGTTGCACCATCGTGATTGTCTTAAGTTGTGTATCGGACCGCAGTTGTTGCGATGACGCGAAGTTCCCCTCGCATTACTCACAAATGTTTGATCCCGGGGTCATTTGTGTTTATTCACAATACCCTGCTGGGTGATTATACGTTGAGGGTGTATGTGTCTGTGTTTAAATTCAGTTGAGCCTTTCACTGAACTCACTACTCACTAGAGGCTGGTTCCTCTCTCTTCTACTTCCCCTCTCACCTGAAGTGAAGTACATTTCAGCTCCAGTTGGCAGTCACCATTAAAATACATAAGCACCTGACAGTGGAGGTCACCTGCGTGGATCGCTGCCGCAGTCGGGTTGATAAACGGGAGCGACGAACAATCCACTGTTTTAATCCCAAATATCAACTCTCTGAGCTCTCCTCCTCCCACTTAACCATAATCATAGCTAGAAATTGTCCCATGACTCATTACAAAAATATTGATTTTTGTCTGCAAATTGTCCAGATGCCTCCTCAAAAGTATACAGTTTTGTAGCCAAGGAAAAAAAAAAAAAAAAAAGGGTCCCGATGTCTCCTTATAATGATAACCAGTGGCTGTGTGCTTCCAAATGTTGAGGAGCCATCTGGAACAGCGGTCTCTCAGCTGTCTTGCCTACCACCATCCCCCCCCAGCTCATATACATGTAATCTGAACGCCTTATCATTCTGCTCTGCGAAGCTCAAACATTCATGTGAAGTCACAGTCAGCAGAATACAATCCGAGTGGAAATCGCACCACTTTCGCTTCCAGCCACATTGTCGTGTGCTATACATTCAATGCATGTTTATATTCTGCTTGAACGCCGAATAGCTGAAGTGTTCCCTGCTCGTTCAGCAAGTAATTATCACATATGTGTGGGTTAGGGTTAAAGAACATCCATCATGGCACACTGAGTGCTCTCTGTGTCGATGCAACAGAGACTCTGCTAAAACGCAGTGCTCATCCCGCCACATGTCCAGACGCTTCACCTTTTGTACCCACTCGAGACGCCGATGTGGATATTTTTTTAGAAGTGCGCAGTCTTTTGCTTCATTGTCCCACTCGTTTTGATATGTTAAAGTGTTCGGAAGACAAGAAAAAACACGGCAGCAGCTGCATTCGTGATTGCTTCTCCCACACAATCCTGCTCAATTGACCGTGAGACTGCTGTGAGTCGGCGAAAAAACGAGAGTGACATCCTCAAATATTAGACAAAATGTTTTCACCCGTGAACAGACGCCGAAGCCTGTGGCCCGCCGTCACAGTACTTGTGATTAAAATTTCCGCCTCCTCTCCCAAAGTGATTTCATTTGCCATCCCAATTATTTTCCTATCGCTTTCTGTGATGTCACTTTTCTCCTCAGCATTTGCAAAGATTGCCCCAAACTAGCCCGTGTGTTTGAACCGAGCCTGGGAACCGAATGAGGGCTTTAGCTGTGTAAACAGCCGGCCGTTTTGTACGCTGCAATAGGAGGAAATACTTAATTAGGATTATGGGATTTGTCTCTGCACCTTCAGATTCCTGAGAAGCAGGCTGGTAGATGTCAGAGGGATATAAGTTTGGTCTCATTTAATCAGGGAGTGCGGCCTGCACAGCCCTGACCCCAGCAGTAATTTATTACCGCTCAAACACAAACACAGGCTCTTTCAGTGTGCCTGCCGTCGCCCTGTCATTGGTGATAGAGAGAATCAGCTGGCTGAATATAATGAAACCAGTTATTTCCCTGTCAGCTCTGAATACTTTTCCTTTTTTCTTTTTTCTTTTTTCTTTTTTTTTGCTCCCTCTCTCCCTCGCTCTCTGGCTCTCTTTTTTTTTCCTGCCACAGATATTGCCATGGCAACTGTAGATCCTGTACGGAGTAGCTGTTGAGGATGTAAAGTAGTTCCTGTGGAAAAATAATCTTGCAAATCCCCAAAACAAGAGCAGCAAGGAAGGCAGATGCAGCCGTAGGAAGCGGCAGTGTGGGTATGGGTTAGGGAATTAAACATTTATGGGATTATTCACACGAGTCCGACGCCGCTGACGTCAGAGCGCGTTCCTTCACATAGCAGCGCTCCACCTGTCATTGACGCAGCTCTATATTTGCTTTATCTCCAGCCAATAGATCTGCACTGTGATTGGCAACTGCATAGATCGAGCACTGTGTTCTAGTTGCAATTCGTCTCCGCCTGCCACCCAATTCGATGGCTGTCACCCGGCAGTGGCACAAATCCCACAGGCCATTATGGGGCTGGTTTAATCCCCACAACAGCAGCAACAGAAGCCTTTCAAGGAGGGTTTCAGAGCATGATACCCTGTCTGTCACATGCATCCGTGGGCTTCAGGCGCGGCGACAGTGCATTGTTGTCGTCCCACTTCATCACTTTTGTCTTGTCTTATCCCCGAGCCGCTAAGACAAATGTACTGGATGTCCTCCTGCTGAAGATCAATCACATGTTGCGTGTAATCTTCTGCTGGGTTTAGTCTCCCTGCCATTGATACTCAGCTGTGGCCTTGGCTGTTAGACATAATGCATTATGCTTTTATTATTATGTCTTAATTTCAGAGGTGGACTCGTAAACAAACTACAGTCCATTTCTTTACAGCATTAGTTTGAGAACCTGATCGTTTCATACATACTATTCGCTTCTCGTAAACTCTCCGTAACCTTTGCCCAACTCGTCATGTGGGTTTCAGTGAGTGGACGTATAGCCAGGAGCTAGCTGTGCTCAGATATGCAGAAAGACCAGAGGCAGGTGGTACCAGCTAGCCCTGCTCTGCTCAAAGTAAAAAAAACAAACAAAAAATGTATTCAAGAAGTAACTTCATCTGGCATATGAGGTTCATATGAAGCGCTGGTTGACATTAGAGTCTTCGTGCAAGGCTGAGCTCACTGACGCCTGACTCTAGCTGTGGTACAGTGTCTTGGTAGAAATTGTGAATACATGTCGTCCCTGACATGTCAACGAACATCTTTCAATGCGCAGTATGTACCCTCTGCCACCAGGGGTCTTTCAGTCAAAGCGATGAAAACAAAAGAAGTCGTTCGATGATGTCACAAAGTAGCGTGGGATCGTGGGGGTTGTTTTCTCGACCACATCCACGCGGCCGAGATTTTACGCTGACATCTTGCTCAGGGTGGGAAGCTGGCCACCGTGTGAACATGCTCTGTTGCAGATGAAAGTCTTCCTGGCGTGACTCCGGCAGAAATGTCCAGGGACGAGGTGGCGCAGTAAAGACGATCAAAACAAAATGTCGGTCAAGTTTGCCGACTTCTTTCCTCCCTCTCTGACGTATTTTTACCCTGCGTTACAGCAACAGCCATTTCAACATTAGCCCTTTTCACAGATATTCCGCATCATTGCATTATTGTATAGTCTGTCATTTCATACAGCATGTCAGCGCTGTGGAAACAATAGAGGCGTGACGGTACACGCCTCTACACGCCACAACATCGATGTTCGTGTGTTTTTTTGGTCAGCATGTTTCCCCCTAGTGTCCACCTGTTCATCTAAAATGTTTCAGCCTACTGTTTATAATCATATAGATGCTGTTATAATGGGTTGTGATTGAGCTCCTGACCCACCATGCATCGTGGGAAGCGACTAAGTTCCGTTTTAAGCCATAAATTACATAATTACACAACTACATAATCACCATCGTGTCTGACTCTGTCGATCACGGGGAGGGATGCTGTTTTCTGGGGGAAAGTTCACTGGTCTGAAAGTCTCGGGCTGAACATCGCAGTGATTTCTTTCAGTCCAGGTTGCCAGAGACCTTAACTGCAGCACAATAATGGAAAGCGACAGAGACATGGTGAGTTAAAATCTTTTGCTCTAAATCACATCACATAATCGCCGCCATTCAACTGCGGGAGCCGCCTGGTTCTGCTGCCGGGGACAGGCGCTGTTTTTCCAGCAGAAATGTGATGAAGAGTCGGTACGTCTGACAGGATGACAGAGGATTTTCCATGTATGGATGCTATATTTTTGTCCTCATATAAGTTTGCCAAAGAAACTACCAGCGACCACGTTACTGTTGTTTGGTCCTGTAATGTTGCTTGGTGGGTTGAAGTGTGGGACAGTTCTCCTTTGTTTGAAGAGTGAAGGATCTGTTTAGCTGTCAGACTGTGAACACCATCAGACCGACGCACCACTGATCTGCACCTCCGGCTGTTCCATTCACACAGACACCACATCGCCTCTGCTGCGGCTCTGATACTACCTCCAAAGGCGGATCAGAGCTGTAGTGAACACATATGTAACCTTCACACAGATGGCTGGCGGAGTATCGGCGTATGACTATGCACTAAAAGGGCAGTTAGAGTTGGGCTACAGTTAGAAACATTTGAGATAATTTATGCACAAATATATTACCAAGGTCTAATTGTTTGCAGTTGTTGCAGCTTTTATTAATGTTTGCATGATGTCCCAAACGTCTAATTGTAATCTAAAAGGAGTCACTGATGAATACGCAGAAACCAATCATCCAAATCTGCAGCTCTCAAAGCAGCAATTCGGCATTTTTAGCTCAATGTTCTGCTTTTCTGGCCCCATAACTTTACTGTTCTGGTTCACTCTCGACGGTGTTGTGTCCACTCACAGCAGGACTCCGTTTACAGCAAAAACAAAACGTCTGAAAACTCAATGTAAGCTGTCCAAATGGCAGGCAGCGAAAGTTAACGACTAGCCGGTGAACACGGTGGCGCATTTAGCAGAGAGGGATTTCCCACAGGAGTTGGTGGAGACAAAAACATCTAAAAGGGAGAGCGGATATTGGACGGTGGCCAGAAACGGGACACACAATGAAAGCTAATGATGCTCAGTATCAGCAGGAGGTGTAAATAGGGGAGGTACTTGCTAATGAGTCATCCATAATAACTTCAGAGGTGATAACATGTTGATGACGCTGTCCGTGGCTTGTGTCTGGTGCCCCCCAAGAGGATAATGGGAATGAGTTATTTATAAGAGCAGGCAGAACTCCATATATGAAATACCTCAACCATTTTTTTATTCCAAATATTGGATCTGACACATATCAGCGATATAGTTTTGAATCTCATCTCACCTCATATATATTCTGTACCCCAGGGTTTGAGAGACTCTACAGTGCTGACCTACCAGGAGCAAACTCAACCCTTTAGTTGTACCTGAGGTACCAGCCGTGCATCGGTAAGACTTGGGACAAACATACCGGCCGTCTTCTTGCTAGAGACCACACTTGTAGTTTGTGTTCTGAAGCACACTTACAGTTTGTGACCTCCAGTTTCTGCTAATGCTGTTTTTATGGGCCTGTTACTTTTTATTTATTATCCATCATCCTGGTTGAAACCTCGAATTTTAAACGCTGCCCCTTTTTTTCCTTTTTTTTTTTTTTTGCCATTTTCTTGCCAGCTTATCATATTTCCCCCCCCCTAATGAAGAAAATGAGAAAATGCCAAGCGGAGTAATTTATTATAATTCATAATGAGCTTCTCTCTCTTCCTTAAAAGTCCGGAGATGCCAGGTTGCACCGGGTACAGTGATTGATGGGACGCTTGTGACCTACAATAGACAGAGCCACAATTAAAGCGCACCTTATCTCCCAGCTGTGACTCTCAAAGATAAATGCTGATAGCGCCCTCCCCCTTGATGTTCAATCATGCTCCCCACGCCTCGGCCTCAGCAAGTGTCCTTAGAATGACTGATGTGCATTTGAATATTTCTGTCTCGCAGGTAAACATTAACATTCAGTTCACTTATTCTGTCACTCCTCCTGTTTTACGAAGACATTCTCAGGGGAAAAAAAAAAACAGAATCTAATTTAAGCGTGGTTATTTTCATGCTGTGTGTCGGTAGGGCTAATTCACTGAACATTCTTTTAGTTTGGAATTATTCATCGCATGATACGGGAAATGGACAGTGTTTTTCTCTTATTTTTTTTCTATCCGCCTTGTCTCATTTAAATTCTGACTTGTTTTAAACTTCTGTCTCAAACTGTCATATTTTGGACACTAAAAGACTCGTAGTCACAGTCACCCCTTTCCTACCTCACCTCTGCCCACATTGACTCAATATGTTTCATGCTACACCAGAGCCAATAAAACATTGGATTTATTTCGTGCCAGCACCAAGGAGGCACATAACTCATGACCTCCCTTCCTCCCTCCCCCTGGAAAGATCAGATCACATCCTGGTGCACTTCACGCCTGTGTACAAACCTCTCGTACACAGCCAGCTGTCTCTCTCCCTCGCATGGTCAAAAGGCGGTCCATTGAGACTGACGATGCTTTGAAGGACTGCTTTGATACAACTGTGTTAGAAGTGCTTTGTGATGCTCATGGGGAGAACACTGGGTCTAGGGAACACCCCCGCCATGACCCCGCACCCCCCTATACTGTATTTACATCACATGTAAAAACATTAAAACATACTAAACACGGAGACCAACAATAAGTGAAAACTGTCGTGGATGCAATGAGCGATAATGAAACAGAGGAATAAACCATCAAAAAAGCAAAGCAGATATGTGTTAACAGTATGAACTCCACAGAGGCTGCAGCCACAAACACACAGTAAAGCTGCTCATAGCTTACACAAAGCACACACTCAATGCTACGTTGCCTGGCAACGCAGTCGTTGACGTGTTGATGCTCCCTTCTGTAATTGTTGTACTCACCTGTTTGAACATCATTCTGTGAGCATTGTGCCCCAATTTCCCTCCACAATCTGCTCTCAGTTTAACCAGTCCTCTCATTCTGTCTGTCCCACTATAACCAGTCCTCTCAGCCCATCTGTCCCACTACAACCAGTCCTCTCAGCCCGTCTGTCCCACTATAACCAGTCCTCTCAGCCCGTCTGTCCCACTATAACCAGTCCTCTCAGCCCATCTGTCCCACTACAACCAGTCCTCTCAGCCCGTCTGTCCCACTATAACCAGTCCTCTCAGCCCGTCTGTCCCACTATAACCAGTCCTCTCAGCCTGTCTGTCCCACTACAACCAGTCCTCTCAGCCCATCTGTCCCACTACAACCAGTCCTCTCAGCCCGTCTGTCCCACTATAACCAGTCCTCTCAGCCCGTATGTCCCACTATAACCAGTCCTCTCAGCCCATCTGTCCCACTACAACCAGTCCTCTCAGCCCGTCTGTCCCACTATAACCAGTCCTCTCAGCCCGTCTGTCCCACTATAACCAGTCCTCTCAGCCCGTCTGTCCCACTATAACCAGTGCTCTCAGCCCGTCTGTCCCACTATAACCAGTCCTCTCAGCCCGTCTGTCCCACTATAACCAGTCCTCTCAGCCCATCTGTCCCACTATAACCAGTCCTCTCAGCCCGTATGTCCCACTATAACCAGTCCTCTCATTCTGTCTGTCCCACTATAACCAGTCCGCTCAGCCCGTCTGTCCCACTATAACCAGTCCTCTCAGCCTGTATGTCCCACTGTAACCAGTCCATTCAGCCTCAGAGTTTTCAGACATTGCGAGCTAAAAGAAGTTTGTCAGAAACACACACACACACACAACACAGAGGGTAAAAGTTCCTCAGCAATACAGCAAAGGTCTAAATCGACTCTGGAAGAGCAATTTAGCATTTTGCCTAACCCCTCATGCACCTGTTGGTCCAAAAACATATTGGGCGCGTTTGATTTTGGCCACTAAGCGTGCTTGCCAGGTGGTACATTAAATCAGTGAATGATTAAAGTGGATGCAACCTTTTTTTTTTTTTTTTATTTTAAAATCATGCTGAGGTAAAAAACTCAGTCAAATCTCGACTATTTTGTGAAAGTTTTGTAACAAATTCACATTGTTACACGGCCATATAAATTAATAGCAAACATCCTCGGGCTTTCTTGTAGGTATACTAAAATATATCTACTACTGATGTATACCATCTTCTGTTTGGAAGACATAAAGAGCTGATGAATGTACAGAGGGAGCTGAGGAGGACGATCATGCGAGTAAAAACAGCTACAGGTGAAAGATGGAGGCTCAGTTGCAGCAGAATAGTCTAGTCAGGCCTCAAAACTCACTCACAGACTTTGGGCCTGAAAGTGGGTGAGTAATCTGTACTTTTTCCACATCCACCATCACAACCTCATCACAGGGGACAGTACAGATAGCTGACCCAGGGCTTTGTGGACTGGTGCAAGCGGAGCAGACCACTGCTCTCCCCTCCCGTACCAGGCACAATCATGAAGTACTGGCTGTTTACTTGAATAACTGCGGCTGGACTGACAAAACAAACGGACTATATAAAAAAAAGGCCCGAGCAGACTCTACCTGCAGAGGAGGCTCGGGTCTTACAGAGTACAGAGGGCATGCCCGAGGACCTTTTTTTTTTTGACTCTGGTGTGACATAGAGCATCTTCTATGGACGGGTGTGATGTGGCAGCAGCACCTCGACCGCTGACAGGAAGAGACTTGACAGACTGGTTAAGAAGGCCACCTCTGTCCTGGCACGCCCGCCCACACCAGTGGAGGCGCTGGGAGAAAGGAGAGTGACGGCTCGCTGTAGGATTGTCAATTTTTTTTTTTTTCTTCAGTTTTTCAACACATATTGGTTCTGAATGTTTGTACTAGTTTCATTTCTCATTTTCTGCAGTGTCAATACACGGGGACCAGCTGCGCCTTTTCACTCTGTCAAGTCAGGGTTATAAATCATTAGTACACTGCGAGACTTACAGCCCACCGGGCCTTAGCATCGAAGAGAAAGTTGTTTGGGTTTTTTTTTCAAAAGATGTTTTTTTTAAAGTACATTGTGTTCTACGAGTAGCATACCCCTTTCAGGAATAACTACAAAGGTTGTGTGTTATATTAGGGAGTGTGCGTTTGATAGAGAGAGAGAGAGAGAGAGAGAGAGAGAGAGAGAGAGAGAAAAGAGCATGTGTGACGCAGACTATGACATAGATAGAAATGTTAGAAGAGTGAACAAAGCAGTGCAGTGTGTGTGGAGTTCAGGCTGTTTTTCTGCGAGTAAATGCTACAACTCCTGAAGACTCAAGTTAAGTTCAGCGTCTGACCTGCTGATCAGAGCGCTCTGAGTTAGCTCATGGATTTGCAAAGGGAAATTCTGGATACAGTTACAGAGGTGAAGCCCTGCTTAGTCCTGTGAAAGCTGTTCAGTGGCGCACGCAGCCAAAGAAATTCACCTTCCGCATAGCTTCTGTTGGAGTAGCCCACAGGCAGTGCACGCTAGAGACTTCTGCCAGTTGAGCATCTAACTTCCAGTTTAGTCCTCTGCTGACTTGAACAGGAACAAAACAATTTGATGTTGCGGCTCTTCTAGATGTTTCTGATGTTATGTATAGCTCAAATTCTGATGGTAAAACAAGTCATTCTGCAGCGGCTGTGTAATAGTCCAGCATTTTGATAATCTAAGCCAACAAGAAGTACTTTTAATCTACTTTTAAACACTGACCGCCAATGTTGATCATATAGCCTGAAGTCTAAAATTTGACCCCCTCAATTTTGTGTCAGTTTTCCCCCCGCAGTGTTGAATATCAATATTTTCGGGGTGTTGGATAAAAGTTACAAAGTCTAGTATTGTGACAACACTACTGAGCTATCGTCCCTGAGGGAGACCATGTCCTCCTCTCAAACAGGACACACCGCTGCTTCACCCGTGGTGTGTGAGGGAGAGATACTGCAAGTCCTTGTTTCCTTAAATCGTTAATCTGTTTACTTATTTATACATTTTGCATTTTTACTGATGCTTCTTGCTGTTGTGCTGTGTCCCCCTTGCTGCTGTAACACCGCAAATTTCCCCACGCTGGGATTAATAAGGGATTATCATATTTTATCTGTTATTTTAGCATATTTATTTTCCCTCTCCTTTGGGGACTTAAACCATTGTCTGTCTTTAATTCTGGTCTTGGTCTCATCCTGCAAACTTCAGATCTTTATCACTAAATGTGACAGGAGCACACGTAGAGGTGTTGATGCTTCTATGTCTATCTGATGCCATAATTCAAACATGCCGTTGGATCGGTTGTATGGAGTTTGAAAGAGAAAACGCAGCCCTGCAGTGTGTCTAATTCAGCTGGAAACTACTCAAAGAGGAAGCTGTCAGTGTCGATACCCTATTCACAGTGTAGATAATACTGCTGTGTCTATCAGTGGGGGGTGCTGTACCATCCTAAGATCATATGAAAAGCTTTCTTCTGTTTCAAGCCAAGCACCGTTCAATTATGTACATACTGTAAAAATTTGATCAACACCCCTCCCTTCATTCCCTATTCTTTTTTGTTTCTCCCTCGGCTTATCATCTATTTTGGACTGTCATCACACTAAGTAAGATGTTTCTTTATGTGCAGCAAGATGTACATTCACTCAGTGCATGTCATTTTGATCTCTCCTCCGAAGCAAAAAATAAACACACACCGGGCTATTAACATTTCGAGTGCACCGATGTTGAGGAGATGACACTTTTTGCCCACCTGACTGTTTCTAAATTTGTGTTTTAACACTATTAATAAAGGTGCTGTCAGTGAGGCACATGGAGCAGCTGTCACTGACCTTTCAGCAGAACAAACTACCACATTATCTTCCAGCTGAGGAGTATGGATTACAACAAATGGAAACAATGAATAGAAGCTTGCTTTTTGGAGATTTATTGCAGTTTTCACCTTCAGCTTTGTTTTTCCTTCCCATGCACGTTTTGATTATAACAAATGTGGATGCCTGGGCCCTGAACCTTGTCATTTGGCATCCATTTATTTCCTTTGAGGGAAGCAGCAAGCCCACTGACATTCAATCACATTATTTTGGCACAGTGATTCCCTGCTTCCACCTGTGACCTGAACCACACATAACACAGTGCATGACGAGTGCCGTGTAAATCAAACCACCAGGACACACATTCACAGATTCCTGACTGAATCTCATTGTGAGACCCTGACCAGCAGCGGAGACGATCTCATGCACAAACAAAGCAGGTAGCAGAACATCCAGGGCTGCTCTTTTACCCCCTTTCACAATTTTTTTAATACACTTCCTCCCAAGCCACCTGCAAGGTGATGCGACACCACTTGCATGCAGCTGCTGACCTGTTATTGCAGCATTGTGATAAAGAGCAAGCTTAGTGCAGCCATAACAGGCCTTTGTAATGGCATGATGGCCTGCAGGTAAGTGATTTAGAGAAAATCAGGTTGATGCTCTCCAAACCCTCAGCTGGAGATGCGCGGGCCAAGGCCAGGAAGTTGTACATTTTCTCAAAGTGTCAGCTTTTTCCACATCGCTTACCTTAAGCCCAGCTGGAATAAATTCTTGCACATTTTTTAGAGCTGAAATTGGTTGTTCCTCGTGCATCTTTTCCCTCAAGGGCCTCTGAAAAAAAATTGTCTGAGGGTGCCGTTTGGAGGCTTGTCCCACTGTATTCGCCATGGCACCTGAGTCATAGACTCAGTAAAGAGAAATTTCTGAATCCTTCACCCAATTTAGAAGGAATTGGCTATGCTGCACAGGGCTGATTTGACATGGTCTGTGCACAAAAAGGGAGCATATCTGATGCGTTCAGGCTCACTGCAGCTGGACACCTAGCCGAGGTATATAAACAGGTACCGCTGCACACTCTGCTGACTCCCAGGTCAGTGTAAGTCCCTCACATACTGTCCACATCCCGTCAAACTTTTCGAGCCAGTTTGCCTTGTGCCATTATTCCATTTAACATTGTGTAATGTGGGAAGATTTAAATGACAGACACTGACCTTGTAGAAACTCACACAAAGATAATTGGTACAGTGACTGATGAAGAGTGTTTGTTCAAAGCCTGTAGTTATTATATCTAACATGAACTGTCAAAGAAACTCCTGGAAGTAATAGATGTATAGAGACAGGTGTAGGGATAATGGACACTTCATTAATATGAGTGTAATACTGTAGGCCTCTCATTGAAAAGGATGTCCTTGTATTGTATACGTGACAGAATTTTAAGCTAAATCAAATTATGCAAGACACACTGTATGAGGTGGGCACTGAATTACAATGAAGAGGTTCAAAAGCTTAAGAAAAAAAATTAAAGGACAGTAGGAAAAAAAAAGCCTCAATTGCACCATTTTCTGTTCATGGCCCCCCTGTCTCCCATTATTTCAGAGCTGAATAGAGAAAATAGGCATGTTTTCTTACTGAAAGAGACCATAGAGAGAGCGAGTGGAGTTGAGATTCAGCTGCTCTGCGTGTTGTCAGTGCTCATCACATTTTGACGTGTGCCCTTCAAGCGTTAGATGTGCACCGACACTGGCCCTGACATGAAGGCCCGTGATCTCGGACTCCATGTCCTGTTAACACGAATCGGACGGGAACAGATGACATCTCAGTCATAATATTGACTGAAGAAGATTGACAGTCTGGGTGGTCAGT
Organism: Acanthopagrus latus; assembly: GCF_904848185.1. Classification (NCBI taxonomy): domain Eukaryota; kingdom Metazoa; phylum Chordata; class Actinopteri; order Spariformes; family Sparidae; genus Acanthopagrus; species Acanthopagrus latus. Next base: position 10,822,792 of record NC_051055.1, read on the forward strand.
GGTGTCATGACATGATCAGAATATCCAGGGGAACCACACAACTCATGCCATAAGACCGACGATCACTTATCAGACTTAGCCATTAAATATTAAATGACTGCCGAAAAATACATTTTACCTGCTGAATTAATCGGGGGGTCAGTGTGGAAAACTCTGTGCACATGGATTGGTACTAAAACTGCACTGTACACTGCAAGTAAAAATACTTCTAGCTCTAAACCATAATGCTCGAGCAACAGCTGGACTTCATCAAATTGACTTATTTTCCTCTTAGTCCAATCCTTTCATAAGCACCTTTAAAAAAACATTTTTTTTTTTTTTTTTTTTTAACAGTTTCACAACTGTAATGCACTGTCATGGTCATTTCTTGTGAATAGAGGACTGAACACAAGACACAGACGTTTTTCTTTATTCAAAGACTTTTAAGTGGAAGCTTCAACCATCAACATGAAATGCTCTGGCTGAAGGCGCGAAAACACCTTCCTGTGAGATTTCTTATGCACACAACATAACTTACCTGTAGTTCATACATCACTACTGTTGACAGAATTACCTTTTGTGGCTCCAAGCGAAGAATAAGACAAAGGGGGTTGGTGACACAAGAAACACAAAACAACTTTGTTCAGGAATAACTCCTTACCCCTGTCCATAATGGATGGTTCCATTATGGACAGGGGTAAGGTTATTAGATTAGGTTACGTGTCCCAAAGAGCATTAAATTCCTGATGGGTGATGTAAAGAATGTCAGTCACTTATAGAACGTCACATGTGCAGTATTTCCCCAGACTGTCTGTCTGGGCTGTTTCCTCCAGTTTTTCTACAGAGCTGAGCAAACATGTTATTGTCATGGCTTTTTTTCTGTTGTTCATAAAAGACTGACAGTAAAATGTGAAAACCTGAACCTTCCAAAAATTAACACCTGAATCTGCACACATTTACTGTGTTTGCTCACTCCCATTGCTCTGATAGAAGTATATTCCAACACATCCTGATAACCGAAAACACTAAGTGGGTCAGTTTGAGTAAGAATAATTATAATACCTCTGTAACATCAGTGGCAAATGTACCTACATTAGGTAAACAACCTCTGTTATGTATGTGATGTACCTTAACTAAGTTAGTAAGTTAAGAGAACTCACTGTTGACCTCTTGTTAGGTTGGTAAGCTGCTGTCTGTCTGTCGGAGCAGGTCCTGCTGTCTCCTCTTGGTGTGATGATTGTCTGCAGGTGTGCCAGAGTCAGGGAGGAGCCAGCAGCTGCACCTCATCTTCACAATCAAGACCTGTGCAGATACTCTGCTCAGCCCCTCTCCACCCTGCCAGTCTGTTGCTGCTACTTCAGTCAACGCAGCCACGTGCAAGCCATTTCATTATTCAGGGTTCTCTTTTTCCTGGTGTTTCTGCCTGCAAGTAACCTTGATTTTCCATCTCCTCCGGCCCTGAGTTATCCCCTTCTGATGAGGTTAGCATGGAGCTGTTTTCAGTGAAAAAGCACTTGAAACCCAACCAACCAGCAGACAGGCACAGTAAAGACTAGCTGGTGAACATAATGGAGCATTTAACAGCTGAAGGGACATATATGTCTGTGAAGAGTTGGTAGAGACCAAACACAGAGCTAAATGAGAGTTAATAATGAATAATTATTTTTGCTCTGGATATACAGAATACGAGCAAGCAGCAACTTGAAAGGTAAGAAATAACTATGTCAGTGTTGTGCTCACAAATTGTTTCTGCTGTCTTTACATGGCCAAGAATAGCAGTTTTAACACAGTTATATGTGACAGAGTTAGATAACCTTTATTTGCTGTAAGAAGAACTTGCACCTCTTGTTACTGTTACTAATGTAGACAGCAGGAAGAACCATCTAAACTTGTTGGCTGTGCACTTAATTGCTGCACTAGCTTCTATGAAAGAGCTGATAATGGCCATTTCTCATGTAAAGGTTATGCATTTGTTGTTAATGGGCTGCAAGATTAAACAAATGCGGTGGTCAATCTTTTCCAGTGCCACGTTCTAAGAAGTATTTTACTTTGGAATCATTATTGTTGTTTACATGATGTAATTACCTGCTTTAACAATGTCTTGCTCCGTCGATATGTCTGAAAAAAGTTCAGAGATCTACTGCGGTCAGTACAGATTTGTCCGTTTAGCAGACACAGTTTGTTTATAGTGGAAGATGCTCGCAAACGTTTTACTTTTCTGGGTTGTTGGCTGGTTTTTGCCGCTCTGACTGTATCATGGAATCTGACACCTGGCTGAGAGATTCAACTTCAGCTGTCAATTGGCACCATGGTAGGTTATGATGTGTTTTCCCTAAGGTTAGCTGCTTGCCAACAGTCAACAAAACAAAACAACAACAACAGAAAAAAACCCATCTTGAGCCAGGCAGCTTAAAAGTCCCTTTATTGTGCAGCGGGAAATTTGCCGGCGTAGGTGCAGGTGAAAACCCACAGTGTTTATCGACTGATATGAGTGATACTGATCTGAAAGTAGTTATTTCCTCTCCACTAGGCTGTCATTTGGCTGGCTGAGCGAATCCAGCCTGAGCCTCGGCCTATTCTTCCAGTGCCAGGCGGCTGGGTGATTAGTGCTGTGGCAGTCTGCGGTCGGCAGCTCAGTGCTGTTGCCTGATAAAGGGGTCAGGCCCAGCCACACACCCAACGCCAGCCTACCCTGCCACTTAGCGTCTGTTTCCTGTCGGGCCGCTCGCAGTGAACAACACCAGGTCTCTGTCCGACCTTTCTTCCTGCATAGCCAGGCTCTCCATTAAGCAGATCCCCTTTTGCCACCTTTTTTTTTTTTGTTGCTGCAATGCATATCTGCACTGGCATAAGGACATCCGCTGATTAATCTAAGTCACAATCACAGCCAGAGAGCCAACAATGCAGTCCGCCTGTAGCCAGACTCTCTTCATTGACTGCAGAGGGATAGCAGACCACACAGAGGACGGCAAGAGTTAGTTAATTGGATATTATATCGAACAGAAGTAGTTTAGTGCTGAGGGAGAAAATAACTTTTGGCGGTAACGGTGCAATTGCAGCAGCATGGGAGATAAAATGGATGTGATTCTCCCATCAAAGGGCAGGTTTATTGTGTTGAGAACGCTCTTCTACAAAGGATTGAGATTGGAAAAAGAGATGGGGTTTTTCATCTTTTTCGCAAGATGATGTACTGCACTGATATACTTTCTAATCAGATCCAGCGGTGTTTTAGAAGCTTTTTAACACCAAATCTCAAAAACGAAATCCGCCTTTAAGAGAAATTCAAAGGCAGATGTTGCTGTAAGCCCCAACGCTAACGGCTGCCATGATGACTCAGTGTTGCCTGATACCCTTAAGATTGCTGTGTGGGAAGTGCTGCGGTGCAAATGCAAGATTAAGGAAATCGGGGGTATCATTGTTTTATCATAGAAAGTTCTACTTCTGTGCATGAATATGATTTCAGTTTATGAAACAGAAAGGGCAAAGGTGAAGCACAGACAAAAAAACACAGAGAGGTCATGACTTATTAATGAAGTTGCTTTTGAAAATGATTCCTTCGTGTGAGTTTCATAACACAAACGGCCGTCGAACTGCACTTTGAAGCTCTGAATCCTTGAACCATTCTAAAGGAAACGCCTTTAATCTGAGCAAACTCATTAGAACATGCATGGGAAGTTCAACGCAGCGTGGCAAAATTAGCGATCATGGCATCCACAGAGAATGTGCGGAGGTCGTTGCAGCTCACCTTGAGGGCTCCTGGAGGGTCAGCAGTAGGATGCTTTTAATCTGTTAGTCCTCACATCTTCTGCGCCACAACCTTGCAGACACGGCCTGAATTTCATTATGCGCTTCTTACCTTTGACACAACGGTGACAGTCGCCGTTAGTTCCCTTAAGAAGTTTTCTTTAGGCATCACTCAAAGCCGGCAGATCCATCAAGTTACGATGGAAAAATATTACTCTCTGCTCTCCGGTGAGACTCAACGCTCAGTCAGATGAATCTCTCTCCAGAATTCATCTCATTGTTTCATTTTCAATCACGCACACACACACACGCACATGTAAGCTCTGTTCCATTAGTTTGGCTGACTTTTGAGATTGCATTGCTAAGCATTATCTGAGGCTGCCTCGTGGTTGTTGCTAATTGATGCTGTAGTCAGTTCATTATTTTAGTCCCCCTTGGCTGCTCAGATATCTGATTCATACAAACACCCCGCATTTAATCAGTGCCATCGCACAGCCATGGAAGCAAACATAAGAGGCTTTGACGAGGGTCTGTGGCCATCGCATCATGCATGTATAGGCTTTCAATACTGCGTTAGGTGTACAAATGGCTATAAACGCTAAGTTATTATTTTATCTCTGATGAAACGGAAGTCCATAGATTTTGTTTCCTGATTTGCTATTTGCCATTCAAAATGCAGTAGTTTATGAATAATGTCGACTCATGCATGAACTATCCAATTGAAGGCTCAAAGACGGCATGAAATCTGCAGGTCACGTTTCAGATTATGATTAGAGTCATCAAATGTGCATGTTTTGTATAAAATTATGCTTTGTGGATAGTTAATAGTTTGCACACAGGGGTAAATTTACAGCGGGGCCTCGGTTACTAATGCTCATTTTGCTGCTGTGAAAGATTCAAAGAATCCGATGGTCAGACTGTCCTGACTTTTCCTCATTAGGCTGATAGATCAAGGACGGTTCATTGTTGGATTTCATTGCTACTGTTCACACATGGTTTGTAGTGCTTGATGATATGCCGACAGTCCTACACCCACCCACCTCAGTAACCAGATATTATCCTATTTGAGCTTTTACTAGCCAACATAAAGTGGAGTACCGAGGTGATTATTCAGAATTATGATGGTGGTGATAAATATTGGCCTTGCCCGCTAAAGAGGAGCAGCAGACGCCAGAAACAGCAGCTATTACGGAGCTATAAATGAGGGAAATCCCTCAGCGGCAAGGGATGACACCAAAGAATATCCAAAACAACCATCATTTAGGCTTTGTGTTGTTACTCAGAATATCTGTCAGCTATCTAAGGGACATCAAGGATTACTTTCAGTGGCAGACGGACTAAAATTACCTTATTGGAAGGCATTATTCCGTGCATAACTCCCACAAATGATGCATTTAAATGTCATGATCAACACGTAATAGACCTTATGCCACTGGCAAAAATTCTCTCAAGCAACAGAGACTGTATGCCTCTGATAAAAAGCAGACAAAAAGAAAGACAATTAGGATGTGGAAAAGAAATTACCAACCTCATTGATGGCCGTGAATAGAGTCCCAGAGGAGGAAGAGGTAAAATGTAACGCTTCGACAAAAGGACATTAACACAGATCCCTTCATTACTTTGGGTATAATGACCCGCCCCTCCCCCACCCACACTCCATTCATGCAGCCCGCCAAGAAAAATAATTTCCTTTCATTGGTTTAGCGGCAAAGTATAGTCTTCAAATACATCAATGCTATATTCAGACATTGTCAGAGGGAGAGAAGTGAATTCAGATGTTGTTATTGTTAATTAATCCCTTGACATTATAAGAAGTTTTCACATTGAAATGAAATTTAAAAAAAAATCCTTTTCAACCCTTTCAGATCACTTCCCCCGGACATATTGTGTATTATACAATACGTGCAAAGGAAAAATCTGTTTCTTTGTATTGTTATATCGAAATTGAATCATGTTTTCTCACTAAATAACAAAACATAAAGTGTGCTTACATAAGCTTGAATCAGCCAATTTTAATAATATCATGCCATCCACCCACCATCATCTTCTTCGTCTTTAATATTTAGTGGCACAGAGCTGACACTCACTTGTTTACTGGCTTGAAACAGTATGGCAGGCTGTGTCAGCGTGTCTTTGGGTGTTCGCGACCTTAAACCTTGTTCCATTTCTGATTCTCTGTCTCTGATAGATGCTGCCAGCAAGGTCACTTATGTCCTGCCTGCCTATATCCAGTTTCACTCACAAATAGAGTTCAGAAGCAAGACGCTCTCAAAGTGCTGTTTTATCTGGACCTCCAACACCTGGAGCTGTTCACTTTTCATCAATCCAAATTAGGCTTCATTAGTGTTTAGTGAGTGCAGATTTATGTGTCATTAAGACTGGTTGCGGCACACAATCTGGTTACTAAACATCATGAACTAGGCCTATACGCTGTGTCTGTAACAGGTCTAATAGATGAAACTTAACTTTACCAGACATCTGATCAGCATGATGTTCCATAATGATGGAGGATGTTAAAATGAATTTCCCAATACAGCAAAAATGTAGAAATCGTTATGCTGAATGACAACATGTCATATGGCAGTTATGTCACAGCTCACATTGCCATTGTTTGCCATAGTATATTTTTTTAGTATAGTTTAGTAGAGCAGTTTTCTGATAATTATATATCTTATTACTTTTTGACTGTATAGCGCTCCAGTGCACATTTCATATATTGATTTATATATTACAGTGTATTGTAGCTTAAGTAGTTTAGACATTTTTAGGTTTTAACGGTGCAACCCAATTTAGTCCTGGTTTGAATTTAGCTCGTAGCTACTACACTTAGATTAGTAATGGTTTTACAAAAAGCTGGTGCAGCTTTTCCTGGCCTCCAATCTTTTATCCCAAAGGTAAAGATTGAATTTCAATAAGCACCTCAAAAATATTCTTAAACTTTTACTTTTTCATTTCAGTAAAGCACTGGAATCCAGGTTCAAGTCCATAATTAGCTTTTGGCTGCTTTTGCCCTTCAGTATTGAAACAACGGAGAGTTTACTTTTCACAAAACCCACCAAGTACCATATTGATCACCTTGAAGGCAAATATTAGGGAGACATGAAGCAAAGTTTCTCATTACAGCGCTCGCTCCATTGGATGTAATTACCACAGACACTTGAAAAGTTGTGCAGCAATTAAACCAAGTCACATAACATGAGCTCTATTATCACACAGCATGGAGAGGTATCTGTGTTGATATACAGTTGAAATGATTACACTGCTGTGTCTTTTCTTCACATTGGCCACGTTCAGAACGAGCCGTGCCGGTGAGTAATTGCCGAATGAGTAAGCTTAATGAGCAGAGGTGAGCACTTCAAATGTGAATCATGTCTTTACATGCTAATGATGTGGGAGTTCATTTCAATGATAAAGAGATGTATGTTCTTGAATCATGCTCTAGTTGTGAAGGAGGAGATTTAAAAATTTGAATAGAAAGCTAAGGCAGGCTGGTGTTCGAGCCAATCCAATATTTGAACTAGTTGTATGAATATTTGATCTGAAGAGAGTAGAAGTGACTGCTGTGTAGGCGGAAAGGCTGGCAAGATTATTGTTTCATTTCTTTTAACAGTTTATTCGCTGTCACCGGAATCAAACTGCAAAGATGACACAAAGTCACTGATTGCGTGATAAAGCTGTTCTCTTATTCAGCTAACAGGGAAATAAAAGAGGCGGCTATATTTCTGAGAATGTCCTGCCGTTAACAAGTTTAGTGTTCAGACTTATCCGAGTTCACCTGAAGATACTTTCAAAGCTCGGGCTTTTCTTCTTTTTTTTTCTTGTGTGATAAGCCAGCTAACATGTTTGGCTGCAGTGTTGTGTCATAATCTTCTCGTACTAACCTTTCTCTCTCTTGCCAAGTCAGCCGAAGCTCAAAATCTCCAGTGATAACCTGTAATAGCCTCGACCAAAGTGCTGCGGAGCTGGATGGGTTTGTGCACAATGGCTCGTTGGTAACACTTTGAAATTGTAGTGACAGCCGCAAAAGGGATTTTTGGGTCCTTGAGGGCATTCTTGTTGTCAATAACTGTTTCGCCATAGGGGTCAGCCCACGTGAACAACGCGAGGATACTAAAAAAAAGAGTTAGATTTCAGCATTTGCATTTGTTCAAAAACTTCCCAAATTGACAACCCAGAGGCTGGGCTCATGTTTATTTTAGGCTTGACTCTAATGATTGCGAGAGGATGTAGAGATAGAGAGAGCAAGGTAGAGGACTGGAGTGCCCCCATGGTCCCAGACACAGATGGACAAGATGAGAGGGGAACACAAGCACAGCTGAGGCCTTGCAGCGTGGAGTTTTATAAGTCCTGGAATCAGCGATCCTGGCTCTGCTCTGATGACACTGGCTTTACCGCCACTCAGTCATTCACCGCTCTCACCAGGAACCCTGGGGACTCAACTCGCCGAGCTCAGTTGCATCAAGATTAAAGCCACTTTTCCCCTCTAAGATCAAAAGTTTTCCTGGGCTATGCCAAACGTGTCTCCCGTGGAGTGACGATGGTACAATTTCATAAGTACAGAAATGACCAAAGCCATTAGGAAACGGAGACGTGAAAGTCAACTCAAAGCACATCAAAATGATGTGCGTGTACTATTTAAGCTCACTTTATTTAGTTTGCCCGCCATCTGTTTGGGCTTAAATGTTTTGGCTGCATTGAACCGAAGTTTGAATGATCACCTTTGACGTTTTACTGCTCCAAATGACCTTAATCATTGGAGGCCTAACACCAGAGCCTTTCATAAAGAGTGTAGTTTGTGGCAGATGGATTGGTTTGACCTATTATAACTGCCGGCCTTTATGGCATCCCTCAAGCCTCATGCATAAAAATCATGTTTGTTGGAACCTTACACGGGGACAATGAATTTAATCCTTTAATGGGAAAGGAAGAATAAATGTATCCATTCAAGCATGAACTCTTGTTTGTCCGGCTTAAACTCTGGTTGTTATATGCTGTGTTGGATGAGTGTATCTACTAAATGTCGTGAATGGAAAATGTATAAATTGTCAAAAGTTATCTGTCTGGCTTCACACTTCCTGTGAGATGAGGCACAAAGCATACTTTACCTGAACTCTGCGGTGCACGCAGAGACCAGTAATCTTCCACCGGGGCTTCAGCAGTGAGGAAGTGAAAGCACACAATAGCATCATCCACTTCTGATCCATTTTGTGAAGGGAGAAGAATGAGAACAGAAAATGAGCACATTGCCTCAACCTCTGCCTCAACAACTGGAGCGGATGGAAAAAGAAGAAACAACCCAACAACAGTGAAAGTCCACTGCTGTGGCCTTGTGTGATCTTTTGTGCATATAGTGTTACTGGAAGGTGAACTAAGAAGTAGACTATATAGGAAGAAAAAATCACATATGAAAGAAACCCCAAAACAATTAGTTATGAATGTATGTGATCCACAGATGAAAATGTAAATATTCAATTCATATATGACATTTCCATATGGGGCAAAAACGCAAACTAATGTAAGGATTATTATGATGCCATGATTATTTGGCATCATTGGAACGTGCAGGTTTTAGATCCAGGGCAGTCCAGCAAATGAAGAGAATAATCAGGATGGAGAGGGCTGCATAGAGTATTTCACAACACTAATCCTCTCAGCCTTCACCTCATCCTCTTCCTCTCCTGTCATAGCGGGAACTTTCAGGTAGGCAACGCAGAACAAAGTAGATCCACAGGCCAGAGCTGGTTTCCAAGGTAACAGCGAACGGGCCCCCTTTGGATCGAATGCCTAATTTCCACACCTGTACCCTTACCGTGACTGCTGAGGCTACAGAATGTATATTTGAACATACTTTAGGACTGCTTGTCCAAAGTGATCGCCAGTGGCAGAGGTGGCCACAACGTGGAGGCTGAAATACCAGAACAACAGAGCGACACCTCATTAGTGGTATCACGCTGATACGGGTGCTGAGTTTTTCTCTCTTTGCCTCGGTCATCACCGCCATCTCGCTGTGTGTTATGTCACCCTGTTCTTGTTCTTTTCTCTTTCTCTCCACAGTCCGCAGTGTGGCTGTTTTGTTTTTCTTGTGCCCCTCACCTCCTCCTGTTGTCTCTTTCTCCCCGTATCACATCGTGATCTCTGATGCAAAGCGTCCTCAGGTGGCTCTTTTCGTCCCTGTCAGACTGTCAGTTTACGAAGCCCTCACAATCCCTGTGTATATAATTATCACACTCGCCTGGAGAATGATGAGTTATCTCACACCAGCTGTTTTCACTTTCAGCGGTTGCCAAAGTTAAGGTGGAGATCTGATCGATTCAATTGGCCTCTTGAACTTATTTACACCAGTCTGAGTTCTCCTGTTTCAAAAGCCCCTGCAAACTAAAAGCAACACGATTTCCAGACAATTATATTTGGTTGTTGATGTTGTTGTTGGTTGTGTCAAATGTTTATTTAATTGTATCAATATTTTACTATCCTCAAGATATACCCTTTTCATCCAGTAATGCAAGACATTTGGTTCCAGCTTCTCAAATGTGATGGCTGCCAGTGTTCACTTGAAAATGTTAAAATAATTGTATTGAACTAGTGTGAAGGTTTCAATTTAGATTCAATAAAGATAGCCCCATCTCAACCAACTACAAGTGTAAAATGCTCCTTAAACATTAATGTATGAGGAATAATGATCTGATGATATAGTACATCATGGTCTAAGAGTCACACACAGGGGCCGTTTTCCACATCGACTAGTTTTATTTTATTCAGAATTTTACCTAAGGGTATTTTTAAATTTCCAGCGCAGGACCTTCACTTGCAATAGTTTTTTTTTACTGTGTGGTGTAAGTGCTTTAGTGAAGGGTCGTCCTCCATCACTGGTAACAAGGAGTGAAAAAAAAATGCATTTTCTCCGAGTTTTCATTTTTTAGAGTTCAGCCAAACCTTCTGGCATTTCGGGACATTTTAATTTGAACTCTGTGGAGCGTTATTGTTTAACTCAGGTTGAATCACTGTCCTCCCATGGTCCGTCGACAAATAGTCTAATGGCATCGCAGACGTTGTAATTTGTGTGCATCGTAATGACTGTTGCCCCAGGCTATTTGCACAGTTTCCCAGGAAGCCCCGTGAAGGTCAGCGCGGCATCACAGCAGACGTTAAAGACAGACTTAATTGCTCGGACAATTGACAGTTGACACACACATGCACGCACGCTTGCACGCCCAAAGCTAATATAAGAAAGCCTGCACGCTTGCCTACATGCCTGCATATTCAGGCATATAGGACATGGGGACGTTTGACATGATGATTGTACCTACCGTACATTGCTCCCCTTTTATCACGCTGACAGGGAGCACATCAGCGGGTTGCTTTTATATTTCTGTCAGGCAAATACAAAGGTTTTCCTCCCTCATAATGTATTAAAAAAGTAATTTTCATTTCTCAGACATGTTGGTAACAAGCTTTTAACAGTGCGAAGCATATTTGTTGTCTTGTTGTCTGTTAGCAGCATTGTTGAGGTGCTGCAAATTGTCTGTTATCTCCCTGAATATGAGTCAGTCAAAGTGATGTTACAGTCTGATAGATCACTCTGCCCTACATCTTTCTGTTTAAACAGATGCATCTGAGGTCGTTGAAAATGCACAAGTGCGATAAATGTGCACTTCAGAACAAGGCTGCCGTACTCTGTAATGCTCTTTAATCTTGGTGTACTCTGATGTTTAGAAGGCACCTCCTGACAACTTTCTGACATTTCTCTGTCAGGATCAACACCGCAAACAACCAAGCTACGGCACCCTCAATCAAGCAGCACATCCTCAACTTCGATACGGAAGAGCCTGGCTCAAAACTATTCTCATATGGTATTTTTGATAAATAGTCAAGCAGGCTAATTTAGATTAAGAACATAAAGGTGAAATTAAGAACACAGAGGACAGAGTCACACGTGGAAACTTAGCACAGTGATAATGATGAACTTGTTCTAGTTTGATTAACTGTGCTCTAATCTTCATATTCTGCATGCACTCCGTGTCCTCTAGATGAGAAACGACGCACCCTCTCATCAATGCCAATGCTGAAACATTGCATTTATCTCTCTCATCATTCCACAATTTGTTCACTATATAGCAAACACATCATCATCAATATCATGTTATTTGTATAACCTAAACCAGGGAGTACATTTGCGAGAAAGGGTTAATTGCCAAAAAACTCCTGAAGATGCTCATTTTTGAAAGGCAACACTCCTTTTTACATTAGGATGAATGCCGCCCCTCCCCAATCACTTGTCACTGTACTTCAGGGTACAAGTTTTGATCACATAACATTGTTTCGATTTGTAATGAGTTTTGTTTGTAGTCAGCACCTATAATTACATTTGACAAATTGCTACAGACCTGGGATTTATGACCATGGTATTATATTCAGACACTGTCGGAACAACATAAAACATAAAACAAAATTGAACTCAGTCACATTAAGCTACAAAATATGAAAAAAAAACCCTCTTTTATACAATGTGGAGGTATGTGGAGTATGCCGTACCACTTGTGTGAAATGACTCATGATGGAATGACTCAGGAATCTGAACTGCCACTAAAACAAACTTTGAAAAAAGATGCATAAATAACGCAACACTCAAAAACTATGGGAATCTGTGATGCAACACAAGATGGATCAGTTCATGTCCATCCTGTTACTGATTGCAGACTGCTTCTCGTAGTCTTACACGGTCAGTGGGCAGATTTTGCTCAGCCTGTAGATGCAAACAGCAGCTTGCTGTTGTTGGTCTTGATGAAACTCACAATCATCTGGCCTCATGGTAAATACCTTTTCAAGCACCTTTTGAGATTTATCACACCTGTTAAAAATATTGTTACAGAGTCTTTTAAGCTTAATTGCCTCACATTTAATGGCTGCAATGCAATTCATCACCAACACTGAACACTGTTCTACAGAAATAGAACTTAGGAGCACATCGTGAGGCTCAGGAATGCCTCTAGACTTTCTCACACTGAATAGTTCCAAGAATAAAGAAGCACAGCATGTACTACATGTGCAACAGTAGAAGTAAGAAGAATGCACAAGATCTTCACTGCAGGCGTGTAAAAAATGGCTCTGTGATGTTCTAACTGTAGCTCTGAGCCAACACATGAATTATGAATATATATATTTTATTTTATTTTATTTTTCGCAGTGATTCTCTTTTCATAAAAGATTGAAAGGAAGTAATGAAGTCAGAATAGGCTCAGCCTTCAGTTCTTTCAAAATCTCCCTGAGGAATTAAACGCTACAGACAGTTTGGACTCATAATCAATGAGTTTCACAAAACAAATGGAAAACATTAGTCATGGCCTTTTACAAAGTTTGCAAACTGTTAGCCTGTGAATGAGATTTCTTTTTTTGAAAAACAGAAACACTGTCACTCAGTACAACAAAAATGCACCGGTGAAGCAAACATGCATAACATCAGGTGCCCCCCGCTTGCATTGTAGTTCAGAGTGAATCATCTGCCTGGAATGGTTTCAAAGGAAAGCACGGCACAGCATTGTAAAGACTGTGGAATGTGAATGTAACACTCAGGCACTCAAATGACGACCAGACACCCAGAACAGCTTGCTTTCCTCTGACGTGCACTCTACTTTCACACGAGATTCAATAAACAATGGCAGGCAATGGCTGTTTTTACATTTAAAAAGCAGTGTTTGTGTCTGTGTGACCATGTAGAATAAAACGTTAAACGTTAACGGGAAGGTTTGTATGTAATATGGGGTGCTGATCAGACATGGCTGAGTACCAGGTGCTTTTACTTATGCAGGGATTGTAATTGTGATGGGTGGTGGAGACAGGGTAGAGAGTATGGCAATCTAAGCAGGTGAATTGGCAGCTTTGCCATGGCTGTGCTGAGCAGACTGCTAAATAAGGTTTTTCTGTTGTCCAGAAATAAAGCCGTGACCGTGGCGAGGGAAGAGAGGGAGAAGGCGGGGGGAGAGAGAGAGACGGGACAGGGGATACCGAGGAGGGGTAAAAGCAACAGAGAGAATGAGGGAGAAAGAAAGAGACAGGGTGGGGAGGGAGAGAGACCCAGGGAAGATGGACAGCAAGCACGGCAGAGTGAGGACAATGGAGGGTAAGGAGGGAGACAGTATGAGACGAACACCTTAGAAAATCAAGCAGCCAGTCTATTCCCAGGGGAGGCAGCAAGGCTGGCTGAGGCTGACTGATCCAGTGCTGTGCTGCACTGTGTGAATGGGGCCAATAACAGGCTGAGTAATGGGATTGTGCCACTGCAGATTGTGTGTGAACAGGTTGGGTCCTTGGGTGTTCCCACACGTCAGGTTAGCACTGGCCTGAATAGGACTGGACTGAACAAGAGCCAGGCCTGCCTGTTGTGCTCACCATCTAAAGGCTCACCATTTTAGTTTTAAAGGATAAGGCTGGGGGATATTCTATATTATTTTCTTTTATTTTTTTTTTACAAATCCCATAAAAAGACTAAAGCCAACAATGAACAGATCCTACTATCAAATATCACCTACGAAGCCAAACGCCTGATTCGGCTTATTGCTTGGTGTCATAGAGCTCCAGTCCTGCCAAAAAACAAAACAAAAACGCAGATTATTGCACTGGGTGACATGTGATGAACATAGGCATTTCAATTTGTTTCAAGTAAATTACACATAAACCATTCTGCGTGTAAGTAATCACATAAAGTGAAGACTGTTTCACATGAAGTGTGTGGGTGATGTCTGTATCAGCAGAGACCCTGATCTCTGCCTCTATTGTCTTATTTTCTCAGTATTTTGCTTTGTCCAGGACGTTTCTGGGCAGTGGCGGGCAGTCCCAAGCCAAGAACAATGCCCAGGATGTAAGGAGGCGACTCTATAAAAAACATATCAACTCAGTTACATCCCCATGTCCGTCGTTCTACGTTGTTAGGCTCTCATGAAGATCTGCAGTTCTGTGTGACTGCTCAACCAGGGGCGGGGCTGAGTTCAGACACACAGGCAGGGCACAGAGGTGATGAGCAGAGAGGGTGAAGCGTACACTTCGGATGAATTGTGTGGATGTGCTTATTTGTCCTACACAACACTAACCCTGAAATTAATTCGAAAATAATATGTAATGACAACCACGGCTCTCTCTCTCATTGAGCCAGACAAGAAGGGCTAAATTTGAACAGTGGTTTTGCAACAGCAACCAACAGATCCCGAATATTTTTTTTTTTCACCTTTTCAGCCTTACCTACTCCACGATTATCATATATATTGTATGAATTTGAAATGCTCAATGAGGTAGTGATTTCACTCACTTGCCGTTATTACAGTGTATTTCATGTATCATTAGACACAGCTATATATTTGTTATTTTTAATAATGTAATAATTCTCCACTGGGACTGATATGTCCGCTCTGTCCTGTCCTTGTATTAGACTGCTCTGTGATATGGTTCATTAATATTTCAAAAAGTTTATTTTTGTAGGTAGAAATGTGTTTTGTGTATGTCATATGATAAAACTGTGTTAATGTATTGATGATAACCGCAGCGACTTCTTCTTTGACCATGTTGTGACCATATGGGTAATTTCATGAGCGCACCACTGACTTCGCTTGCATCATTTTTGTCACAAGTCTGCTTCACGACAAATCAGCGTAGTGTAACCAGCAGTTATTTGAGCTCTTTCTTTTTTTTGTGTTTGTGTTTTTGGAGCTTGTTACCATGTAGCTAGCTGTGGCAGACCTTGTATCAGTTTGTTGCTAGCAGGGATATATTAGCAAGTCTAGAGCTCATCCATAACACATGACAACACAAGAGAGAGTACGCTACTGTTATACTTCCACACACTACTTCTCGGTACATAACTATTGACATTATGCACCGCTCGCCAGTTACCCTAATCTCCACTTCACATCAACAAAGAGAACAGTAGCCTAATCCTCTGAGGACTGGACACACTAGACATTAGAGTTGAAGTCGTTATATAAAACAAAATGTGATTTGGAATTTGAACAAATTATTTCACATCTTTCTTTTTGTTTTCATAGAGTAATTTGAGGGACCGTGTGTTGGATTTAGCAGATTGCAACCAACTGAGTACCCCTCACCTTGCCTTTCTCTTCCAAGAGTGTTGGAGAACCTAAAAACACACAAAAATATAAACGGGCCCTCTCTGGAGCCAGTGTTTGATTTGTCCATTCTGGGCTACTGTAGGAACTGGCGGTGCAACGTGGATTTACTCCCTCTGTAGATATTAAAGGCTCACTCTAAGGTAACGTAAAAGCTTCCTCTTACGATTCTTAGTTTGAGGTTATTATGCACTAATGAAACCAGAATTATAATTTATAACCTTCTCTTTCAATCAATATACCACCATGAATCCTACACAGTAGACCTTTTAAGATATTAAAATCTCAGGTCTAATCAGTCTGTGTATGTCAGCCTGTCTCAAAGGATAAGATCATCTTCTGAAGTAAGTCATTGGGCTCCATATTGATGTGTGGTTTAGTTACTGTAGTTCACACAATGTCAGTCTGGATTAGAGCCACCACTTCTCAACACCCCTCCCCCCACCCGTGCTTTGAAGGCCTCTTGCTCCACATCCTGCTGGTGGTTTAGCGCACATTTAGCAAGTCCCATTTCATTAGTCTCACTATGTCCCTCACCTTGTGGCACAGCTCAAGCTGCTGCTGCCTGGCCATTTACATTTCCTCGTCGCCTCTTTGATGTTTGTCCATCAAATCAGCTGTTGCCGAATGTTTGTTGGCATGTGGGCGAATGTACGAGTGTGCATCGGCGTGCAGGAGTTAGTCCTGATTGAAGCGATGCGATTTAGCTGCACACACCGCTACCGATCAGTGAATTCATTTAGTTGTTGAACGCGTTGCTAATGCCTGGCTCAAAGCGAAGATGAAGAAGGTGGCGCGCAAGCAGCCTCGCAGGATGAGTGCGTGGCCAAATGTATAGCTGTGTGCCATTTCCACACCAACACAAAATGCATTCACTCGTCCAGATGATGAGTCAGACAAAATGAGGATTTCTTTGGAGAAATTTTAACAGCATTGATTTAGGATTATTCAAATGAACTTCCCACTTGCTGCAAATGTTGAAGGGGGAATAGAATTCATTGGCGAGCCACCAAAACCACGATTACTGCTTGTGTTTTGCCCCATACCAGTGTAACAATGCTGCTACAAAGAAGAAGTCCCTGGCTCTTTCTGCTGGTAACTGAGATTGCTCTATAACACCTTCAAATACCTCAGTTTTCCACCAGATTTAAGGCCCCTAACGTCTCATTACTTTGGATTAACTAGTCACAAGTGCCACCTCTGACAGGGCTACAGAAGATGGCCTAAGGGTTTTTCACAGCCTGTGGCAGTGTGCTATCTTGCCCTGCCAAGGTGCTGAGGGAGGGAGAGGAGTGAGTGAACATGAGAGTTTAACTGGCTGTAACTACCTCCAGCCTGATACCATCTAGACCTTGGGATTCTTGTTGTGTGTGTGTTGATTCTTGAGCGTGCTTTTATTCACTTTGATTTCGTTCGGCTCCTATTTGCACTTAATGACAGTGTCATTAGAACGGTTGAAAGGTTGCTCTCTCCGTGTGCAGCGTTTCACTCTGCCAAAGTGTTGTTTATTGGGTGAGATTTAAGTGAGATTATGTTGAATAAAGTAGAAAGTGTGGACGCACAGTGAGTCAAAGTCACTGCTCGACTTAAAAGGTGTAAATCATTGCAAAGAACCCATGAACTGGCACCTTCCTGAAAAACTGTTTCTCAGGCAGAGAGACCAGTTAGCCAGTGAACATGGTGGAGCACAGATATTTCCCCTCAGGAGGTGGTGGAGACCAAAACATTTTGGACTTTCATTACTCGGGTAGCCAGAGGCATGACTCATATAAATCCTGATGATGCTCTACATCTGCTGAATGTGTAAGTAAGCAAATGTTTTCTAAAAAACAACCTCCGCCCCCCCCCCCAAAAAAAAAACCCACATAAAGTCCAAAATGATGCTCATTTTTACCAAGTTTCTGTATCAGATCTGCCAGTGTTTCGCCGAACAAGGCCGTGTTGAGACTCCGCCTGAGGGTGGTCGGACATCACAACTTCACAGCAGTCCTGATGGCTCTTTTGAAGGCACAGGTTCTGAATAGGAGTGATGGCTTTTTCCTGTGGATTGAGCATTTTCATATTTTCACAGTATTTATAGAGCACCCACCTGCTTTATAATCAAAAAAGGCATAGAAATCTAACTTTTCTAGAATATGGGACCTTTAGGGGAATAATGTCACAGTTTTCCTAACAGCTTGTTTCGCTGTTTCTATGTGGCCAAAATCATCGATTAACGCTGCTTTAAAGGGGCTCTCCCCTGATTTCACACATCAATTCAGTTTACGGGGCAAAGGGAGCTCTATAGAGCCCGTGAAAATAGCTAATAGCGTCATCTGTGGCAGAGGAGTTTTGTTAAGTCTGAGAAAATATACTCCAAGAGACAGCATTTGAGAAGTTTCAGCCTGTGCCCGTGGAGAATACACATTTTCATAATGGAAATTATGTTTTACCAAACAAACACTGTAAGCTGCTGGAGCACTGCTGAAATGGATGTATGCATGAGTAAACTGACAAATATTTTGTGACAGAAATTGGACATGACTCACACTAGTGGACTGCTACAGGATGTGTGACTCCAGCAGCCGGAGTTGGTGGTATAATTAGGCCGGTAGGTGGATACATTTCATTATTCCTCGAGAAAGACGCGGCTAAGCCCTATGTTCCCATGTAATCCCTTCACTGCACGGACCATTATGACTCAGCCCCGATCCACTAAACTACAAAAAAAAAAAAAAGGCCTCACTTTTTCTCCAGCCACAGCAGGCCTGACGAGCCAGGAGCCCCAGGCTTACTGACACTGGCCCTGTCTCTGGTGACTGAAGTCGCCTCAGCACAGAGCTGAAGTTCCCTCCTCTCAGGTTGAATAGGGCTGGAGGGAGTGCAGTTTAGTTCCCCTTGTTTAAAGATAAGATAAGACTAACGACTGTAATAGCTCCTCAGGGAAATAGATACTCAGGATAATAGAGATCCACCGCTCCTATCAGTCCAGGTATATTGGACAGAGCAGAGGTTTTTCGGCTGGGGGGATAGAAGCACTGATGAGCTCTGCTTTGCATTATTCACACAAAATGACCGCAGTTACTCAGTAATTATCCAACATGGTCAGGAATTATCATCCCCTCACCGTCTGACTTTTTTTGTTTTTTACCATCATTCATCACTCTCTGCTCCTTTTTAAGTTGCTATTTCGTGGAAAGTGGAAATGAACTGCACAAAACAAATCCTGGACAGATGATGAAATGTAAGAGTGGTTTTAAAGGTGTGTGTGTATGTGTTTCTTTCTAGTCTTTTTTTCAATCCCAAATGTAGTGTGTTTTTTTTTTCCCCTTCATGAATCTTTCATGGAGAACAAGGTTCATTCCGCAAAGTCAAACTATTCTCAACAGTTCTGTGCAGACACTCTCAGGGACACAAGTAAAAACCCCAAGACAAAAGCATATGCTCTTTAATGTCAAAAGGGCTCAAAGGGCCTTTGTGGGCAACATGCCCTTGGGAGGGATTTAACTTTATGAATTGAAATTTGAAGCATTTTCTTTTTTTTTTAGGTGACTTTTTAGGTAACTCTGATTATCAGCCTTCAACTATTCTTAACAGTTTAGAAGCACCGCAGAGGCCTTTGTGGTTTCTGACTGCTGAATAAAATGATTCCTCTTCATAGCATCAAAAAACATCATTAGAGATCATCACCAAGCAGGTTATGCCGTTCTCCACCCAAGGCAATATCCAGTCAGACAGCACAGTTATACTGAATGCTACAAAGGGAGATTGAACCGTATGGCAAAATGATTCAGTTAGAAACAAAACAGATAAATCAGCCATAATTCGAGCTTGATTTCATCACGGTCACATCTCTAAACAGCTGTATGTCATCACAGGTTTGAGCATGATGGGGAAATAGCACAGCACAGCAGTATTTTTTTTTTTCTTTTTTTAATCTCGGCTGTTGGCTTTTTATATCCGGTCCTGTCCTTGTCTGTGTTTTTTGTTTCAGACGACTTTTTTTGTTGAATGTTAGCTGTGGGCAGGAGCGATTATCCCCTCTGCCCACACCTTTTACTTTGTGTAGTCAGGGCCTGTGCGGCACCCTGAAGCTTTAGTATGCCACCAACCAATTAAAATTTTGGCACTAAGATAATTTGTTCTGCGTTTTTACCACAAAAGATCATTGTTGCACGCTGACTTTGACCTTAGAAAGGGCAAATTATTAAGAAAAGGTGGTATTCTTTTGCATTTGTTTGATGTCAAAGCTGCAGTCTTGCATACTTTAACAAGTAATGGCTTTTATTCAGCTGGGGATACAAAAAGGTGCAATTAAAGTCTGTCTGTCTGTCGGTCTGTCCCTCATCTCCCCATCATCTCTCGAGAACTGACACATTATTCTTTGCGTCACTATCCGGTTTTGAGATGACACAGTTAACCTTTGGACACTCTACCATTTGCTTCCAGGAAGATCTCAGACCCTTCCTCCATCTTTTTATAGTTTGTCCTACTGTATTTTTTTTTTTAGTTCACTTTAATCAGCCTTTCCTAGTGTCGCAGCAGAAGCAACAAGTGGCATACTGAGAAGTACCTCGTGTGCCGTTCTCCATGAATGGTTCTGTGCATCCACCCATCCGTCATGATCTCATGAGGGCGCGCTGTGAGATTTGTGCGTTCTCCGCTGTCCCACCTTAACATCTGCACAAATGGAGATGCTCAGCAGAAGCAGGGCCAAGTGAAAAGAGCAACAGTGGTGCCTCTGTGCCCTGTTGGGTAAACACTCAGAGCAGAGCACATTAACCTTCACTTGCTTTTTTTTTTTTTTTTTAAAATATTTTATTCAATTTTTGCATAATAAAAAAGGTTAGGCTCCAGGTCTTTCTGGCAATGACACTCACATGAGAGTGCTGCTCGTGTGTGTGTGTGTGTGTGTGTGTGTGTGTGTGTGTGTGTGTGTGTGTGTGTGTGTCAGTGTGTTTAAAACAACAATAAATTTGGGTTACTGTGCTCCCGATACTCAGATAGTCAGCCTGCTCATGTGCAGTGAATGTCAGCACTCTCACTTTCTCTCTGTCTGGCATTTTGCATCTGCAATTAAAGTCCTGACAGACAGTTTCACTATAAAATGTCAAAAATCCTTCCCACAGCGATGACAAACAAATTCTACTGATGAATCACAACAAAACTGAGCAGGGCACCCGGCTCCTCCTGAAGAAGTCACTTAGATTTCACTCACACACAAGAGGTTAACTCAGGTGAGGCGTACTTCTCTTTGGTTCCTTTACTTTCTTCTTCCCTTCAAATGGTCTTTGGCACTGTGTAGCAATGCACCATCAGGGACACTGCAATACAGCCTGGGACTGGCAAACAAGAGCATGAACTCGGGGATGAGCACAATTTCAAGAAGAGTGGGCAGCAGCATAAAGGCCAAGGTATGAAAGTGTACTCTGTGACTTGTAATTATGTGTTGCTGTATCTTTTCTCCTCCAAATCAATAATCCAGACACCTCCCTGGGGCTTTCATTTCAGATATTGTCAACTTTGTTTTGCTTCTTTCATGGCGAACAACAATGGTGAGCTCATTTAGGACCTCGCCTACTTATTTTCATCATAAGCTCATCAGCTAGTTATTCTCTCTATGAATGGCTTGGCAGCCTGGTTTGTTATAGTTGGGCGATGTCTTCCAAACAGGCATCTGACGATGTCTTTTTCACCACATGTCGATAACTTAGTTATGTTTAGTCTCAAAGCTGCCAGCAATGTAATCGAGCATCTTGGCATACATCGCAATGTTACATACTTCTTCAGGATACCAGTTTTAAAACCGGGGGGGGGGCACCAAATCACAGAAATAGAAAAAAGAAAAAGTTAAGTTAACCCTAACCCTAACCACTTAAGTAAAGTTCCGGTACTTCAAATCTGCACTTAAGTACAGTGCGTGAATAAATGTCTCCACAGACAATCAAAACCACGGCTGAGTAGACTGGCAGGCTCTGTTGACGCCTCAGATCTTGAAATAGTGGCACTGCATACTCAATCAATCTTTTCACTTCCTTGTGTTGTCCAACACCGAATAATCATACCCTACTTGCTATGTAACATTGATTTCCTGTGCGATAATGGGTACACACTGATCTGGAGTGGTAAAATGTTCTTCACCACTCTGTTATCGGTCACAGATGATGACGACAGGCACCTCCCATTTGTTGCTCATTGTGAAATGGTACTTTTTGTGTAATGGGCGGTGCAGAGCTGAACTCTGCTCTCTGCTCTGTCCACAAACAGAGACAAATACAACACAGCTCTCTCTTCACCTGCAGTCTGACTGCAAAGCAAACGACAAACAAATCTGTAAAAGTCGTATAATTAATCCAGCCTCAGCTCCTTTCACACACAGTCTGTGCCCTGCAGCTGTTTCTCCAAAACTATGCCCCTTTTTCCCAACACTTGAATCTTGTTTTCTTCCACCTATTTAGCCACATGATTCGTGGGTATTCTATCATTGCTCATTTTCACAAATAATTGTCACTTGTAATTCAGTTATTAAAATTCCGCCCAGTCTGTCGGATGCTGTTGCTTCTCCTCCGAAGATAATCCTCACTCGTCTGGTCGTCAGTAGCAACTGGGGCCACCTGAGTCTTGGTGGGCACCTTAGGTACCATCCAAAACGTACTGTAGTGTCATTCTGAGTGACACCATGATTAGAGTCTGGTCCCACCACAGCCGGTGACAAGCTTGGTTGTATCTCTTATGTGTAATGACTATCCTGTTTCGCTTGCTAATTGCCTTTCACTGATGTGGAGCAACGGCTCGTATTGCTTTATCGTGAGAATGCTTTCTTATAATGTATAGGACATTCATCAGACTCAGCCTCGGCCTGGGTGCACATACATTTGTCCCGTGAATGCTGATAAAAGGCTCTAAGTGAGAAAGGCTTGAACTGATTGTATATGCACGACCCGTAATGGTGAATTTACTTGGCCCACAGGGGAGTGCTGCTCCCTGTCTATGTAATGCTTTGATCATTGCAAGACACCAGCAGCACTGGGCTTGTTCCCTACCTTTCACTCATCCCATTCCACAGGAATATATTAGCATATTGTGCTATAAAAGAGCTGTCGCCGGTAATCTCACGGCTTTTGGTTAACAATGTCTTTAAACAAGTTTGTTTTTCTTCGGTTGTGTGGGGATGCTGAGTGTTGGATGAAAGATTTGTCAGCTGCCGTTGTTGCTCTTAATGCTGCAGCAGCTTACTGTCGTCAGGGCATTGTCGTGATACAGCATACAGGAGCTCAGCGAGCAATAAAGACCTCGTGATAGTTGGCATAACTTTCATTGCATTTCATACAACTTCTCGCAGATAACTAAAGCTAGGCTGTAATTTACATGTGAAAGGTTAGGGTGCACATACCCATATGCACAGACTTGCCATTCATGACAGGGGAACAATCACTGCCAGGATAATGATTCTCAATAATTCACATACTGCATGTGAGAAAAAAAAAATCCATCTTCATGTTATTCGAAACTCATAAATATGGGAATTTCACCAGCGTAAAATATTCCTCTGATTGCATCGCCTGAAGCAATGTCAAGTATGATAGGCTTTGTTTGAGTGTAGAGGTGGTAGGTCAGCACGCAGTGACCAGGCATTAACTTATTATTCCTCAGGCTGTGTTTATATCAGGTCTGATCTTGTTAGTGTGTTTGAGACATTTGTGAGTTCGGGAAATGTTTTAAGCTGGGCCCACATCGTGGGTGCAGCAAGCATCAGTTGAGAGCTGTTGAATTGTATTACTAATGAGTCCCGCTGCAGCAGAATGTCCAGATGTCAACGGCGTAGCCACGAGATGCGGTCTGCACCACTTGAAGGATATTGACCCAACGTCGTTTTCATACATGTGCTTTAAAAAGCTGGCCTCTGATCACATGCTAGATTTCACTGGATTTCATCACATCCACTCAACTTATGCCTTTGTGCACGTGTCAAATAAATTATATTTCACAATGCCTCTCGTCTCTGTCGCTCAGCCAGAATAATTTGACGCTTGGATGGCCAAGCGTTGTTTGTAAGTCAATGTTTCAAGTGCTTTAAGTGAGAGAGTCAATTGCAAATTGGATGTAGTCTGGGTTTAATCAAATGCCTTAGTTCAGTGATGACACTGTCCCTGCTGTGAGCCCATCGTGCTCGCACAGAGGAGGCCACCAAAAATATTCATTGCCACACAGCTCGCTGCGTTCGCACTTGAGGACATTGCTGAATCATGCAATTATAGTTTGGATGAGGAATGTCGATAGCTGCCTCATACTTGGGCAGAGATGGCTAAGGTCACACCTGTAATCATGTGGGAGCAGCACAGTCCATTGACACAATGATGAGACTCCACAGACAGTCGGGCAGAATTGAGATAGGGGCTGATTGCTCCTTATTGGAAGATAGAGTGGCGCTGTCATGAATGGTGCTGTCACACCGATGGAGATATGCACCGGTGGCCACATGTTTGCTCAGGTCAGGGCCTGACACCCTGCCAGCAGGGCTTGTCTTGATGGGTCGGATGTATAAGGGCCACCATCAGCAGTCAACAGTTGGAGGCAGGACATCAACTGAGCAGTGACTTTAGTGGAGGTGTGACTAGTAAAAAATACAACTAATAAAGACTGTTCAGGGTCTACCTTTGAATCTATTTATAAAGGGTTTGTGAGATGTAAACTATGGCTTTATTAATGGTTAATCAATATTTAGCAGAGCTTTAAAGATTAGCTGTAAGCCATTAACAAAAGCAGCACTTAGGTTGCCAGATTTGGAAAGATCCTTTGGACTGAACAGGCTCATGAAGATCTGGAACAAAATCCATTCAGTAACAACTTATTTAGGATTTCTCACTGAGCATTCATTCATTCTTTATTTTTTTTTTTGAAAGAGTAGGATTTTCTCAGCCTGGCAAGCCATAATTTGTTCATATTAACGGCCTATGACAGATCTATAAGGCATCAGTAAATGATTTCTTCACCATTAGTTACAACTTAAACTGTCTGAAAAGTTGAAGCTGGTATGTTAGGGGAAATGTCTGTGTTGCAACATTATGGAGCTCCATTGTACCATTATAAAGCTGTAAAGTCTTGGTCACACCAGCACTGAAGACAAATATTTTCATTATCATTTTCTGACAGCATCGACCTTTGAGGAAACTGGGAGTTCAAAGTGGGGAAACCCTATCATAGCTTGTCAGCTGTGTCTATTGTGCTTACCTGCAGGCACGTGCACACAAAGGGCCCAAAGGCTCCTGCCTGTTTTGCCTCTTATTAAAAAGTGCCTTTTTTTTTGTTTTGTTCTTTTAAAATGAATTAGTAAATTCCTGTTGTGCAAAGGGATGTAAAGAAAAAAAAAAAACGTATAAAAACACCATGGTTATCTACCATATGCATTTCCTTGTTATCCAGTGTTGTGTGCGTGTGTTGAGCCTAAAGCCACTTCTCTGTCTGCTGCGACTCTGCTCCGTCTCTCACAGAGGACAGAGAGAGCGAGAAGCCGCTGCCTCATCGAGAACTCCACCACGCACATAGATGAGACGTGACAGTGGAGCGACGTGAACCTTTGTGAGTTAGAAATCCATTAACATATCTTCCTTGTGGGGGCTAAACAAGTCGCCTTCCACTTATTCAACGTGCTTAAATATGAGTCATAAATCAGAAAAATGCCCATTTGTGCTTGTTAAGCTGACTGCTTGTTAATGAGAGTTAAGGTAAACACTGCGGTTCCTACTAACATTCACAGTAGCAGTCACAGTAGTATTATCTTGGTTTTGTCACATTTTTAGATGTGTTGCCTGTATTTCTAGTTTGCACTTGCCCTCAAATGATTTTCTTTTTGTTATGCAAACTTCATTAATGTGCAAAATATCATTAGTTTTAGCCTAACAGTTTGGAAGTCATGGCTCAGTTTCAGGAAGTCGGGAAATTGGTCTAGCTTATTGTCTAGCTAAAGGATACAGAAAAGGAAGGGGAAGGAGAGCCAGGAAGCAGCTAAGGGTAGCAGACTTCTTAATGCATGGCTTCCAAACCTCAGTCTTATGATAATATAAATAAACTTATGCTGACAATAATTTGTTGACAGCAAAGAAATGGCAATTGCATTTCACTCACAGATACACAGCTATAGTAGTTAGCTGTCCGTAAGTACTTTATTATTAATATTACATTAATCTACATATTGTGTTATTGAGGCCTGAAAAAAAATGTGCATGTGAATATTCTGCCCTTTTCTGACTCTGAGCCCCTGCCCCATAATCATGTGCACGTCCCTGCTTACCTGACTGCTCCACAACAAATGAGATGAATGGTACACACATCTATTTTACTAAAGTGTGTTAGCGTTTCCATCAGCCATTAACTCACAGCTAACTGAAAGTCAGCAAGCAATTAATGAGCTTGTGAGCTTGATATCGAATAAAAATATGTGCCATACCAATATCTAATTGTCAGAAGAAAAGGGCAGGCAGAGTAGATGAATGAGTTCTCAAACCAGGAAGCAAGTTATTTTTGGACTTCCGGTTCCCTCATCTAAAGGTCAACAGGTTTTTTAATGGGTTTTTAGTTAACTGCCTGAAAAAGGTCTGAAGACAGGCTCATGAGATTTATTGATGCTGGGTTGACTGACATAAAATTTGTCGGTAAATTCCTCATGTTTGAATTAATAAGTGTTTACTTGCCTTTAAAAAAGGAGACTGCTAACATGTAGGTAAATGAGACTGCAGAGGTTGCCGGAGACATTTAAACATCATCAAACATCATCATGCAGTGCTTCTTCTTCCTCTATCTTGATCTCTGGTTGGACACTTCAGAGCTTCCACGATGAGCCGCGCACTCTGCGCTGCCACCCATCGGCTGGTGGTGTGTAATTCAGTTAAATGCCATTTGGCTGATAGAAAAGCGCGCCCCAAGAGTCCCCTATCTCTTTGATACGGAGAGGAGCGAACTACACATGTACGGCTTACAATGACAGTCAATGGGGAAGCTCACTGGGTGGAAAATGAAGTCACTTTTAATTAACTATAGACAATGGAGAACATTTCTAATCTACTGTTTAATTGTAGATTATATTACTAACTAACTAAACCATATTTACCTTGCTCAATAATGATGACTGCAATGTCAAACCGACATTTTTAAAGGGGTCATAATTTCACAGCCTTTTTGTTAATAATGAGCCAAAAACAAAAGAAAAAAAAAAGAATCACATCCTATTATTTATTTCACCCTTAATGAAACACGTTTGGGTTAATTGCATCAGGCTGATAATGAGACCTGTTGCTCCCGCGGCCTGTAAACAACTTGCCCCAACAACATTCTATATGTGCTTCACTCATATAGGACTACAGCAGGAATTGATGTCGGCGCCTTGTTGTGCGAGCTGCTACCTGCTCGTTTGGAGCCTCTCATGTAGATGAATCATTAGAACTCACAGCGCTTCTCTGTCCACTTCACTCCAATTATTCTTAACAAGTGCTCACTCGGAGGTCATCATTATGCCAAACCGCCCCCCCACTTTGTGTCATTTCAAAAGCCACAGCGGTGTGGCGGAACATGATGTGCTTCTCTTCCTGCAACTTACTCTTTCCTTTTTCTCTCCACATGTACACATGCTGAGCCTGATTAGATGCTGTTAAAGACTGTTCGGCTAATAACCCAAGCTCCATTCCTCCAAAATGTTACGGTGTTTGTCTGTGAAAATCTGCAACTATTAAAGTCTTCTATACCCTGAAGCAGCACATACAAGGAGCTGAGAAAGACGGATGGTTAACTGCAAAAAGAAAAAAAAAAAAAGAAAAAAAAAACAGCATCCAGCATTTGGCTTTCCCAGTTTTGGGCTGCAGAGGCGCACACGGTGCTGGCACCCAGAATCTCTCATGTAAATGAGAGCTATTAAAGCAATGAAAAGACATTTGGCTGCATTATTCTAATTAGACTGTCAGATGAGCTCCATTATATATTTTGAAAAATTGCAAAATGAATTGTTTTTCGCAGATAAACTGTGGCCTATATTATCAAGTCAGTGAAAACATCATTGTTTACCTTTTCTCTGGGGTTGCAGAAAGCACAGAGCTTCATTAATTCAGAACTTCAGCGTATTTGTATTAGTACGAAAAATAGGCGCAATAAGAGGGAGCGACTCATCAGAATATTGTTAGCAGAATGTGCCTCAGTAATGGCGGATTGGTTCAATTTATTAGCTTATTAGTGTGCACGTGAGCGCGTGCGTTGCCTCACCAGTTTAAACATCAAAGTCCCACAGCTAATGCCATTCAGATGACAAAAAAATTTCAGGCACGATGTGTTTTGTTCGACAAGATAGCTTGCCATGTGAGCACAGGCAGGGAAATGTATTAAAGGACTGCCAGAGGCACGTTCCCTCTCGTAATGATCCCCTCCCAAAATCACTGCCGCAGTTATTTCGGAAAAGACCTCATTTTTTATACCTACTCGAATCAAAGTGATCCATAGTAAACTACAGCAGGTGCTAGAGGCTTCCAACAACCTAATTGTGCTTAAAAAAAGCATTTAAATTGGCTCTTATTTGTTACACAGTTGTAGCAACATGTTTGTCTGCCCATCGGAGACTGCTGCACTACTTAAGAGCTTTAGCAGCCAAGCAGCAGTGAAATTGCTTAAATTTACATCAAGTACTGCCTGCTTGTCTGCCGTTTTACTTCATCAGAATGCCGTCATGTTCCGTGTTTGCTCAGCGCCTATGCGAAGCCTTCATCCATCCTGCTAAACTATACTGAGCAAAAGGTATGTTCGGCTCAACTGCCTGAGACTAACGAGCATATTTGAGCTGCTGTTGTTTCACGCAGAAGACGGTCCTCTTTTGATCTGAGCAATAATCTGTCTCCCGGAGTCTGCGAGCTATTTACAGAGGAGATTTATTTCACTGATTCTCTGTGTACAATGAAGCATCTGCTCCTGCCAGCTCAGGTAGAGAGGGGCTGTTTCAGACAGCGGTTCACTGAATATGTGCTAGTTTCTCTCGAACACACAGAGGAAAAAAAAATAAAGCTATTAATAGTCCTCTGAGTGTCCTCTGCGTGCTGCTAGATGTGTGTAACGCTCCTATCAACCAGTCGAAGTGGGAGGAAAATGTCCATTTATGAGCATATCCCTCCTCCATTCTTGTCAGTGCCGCAGTGAAAAATGTAACGGGAGGAAACTTCTGTCCATTATCTGTCAACAGTGGACACAACTGTGTTATCATCTGCTCCACTGTGGCTTCAAATGAAATCAAAAAGGAGCTCTGAGTGAAATTTTCCACTGGATTTGTCTTTTGCTTTTTATCTCCCAGCTCAAAGGTGGATTACGGCCCTGAGCGGTGTCTGCCAGGCCTTGAGGTATTCCCAGGCAGGTACAGTAGAGGTCAAGGTGCGAGAGCAATGCCGCGAGAACAGCTTGAAATTCCGATGGTGCTTCTTCTCCCACAGGCTGCCTCTCTCTTCCCCACTTTTCTGCCTCTCTCCTGTTTCTCTCCTGTGCACATTTCCTGTCTGCCCTTCGTCTCTCACTCCCATTTCTTTTTAACACCTCTTTCAACTTTTCTTTTTCCTTGCTCAATGCATTCTCCTTGGCTCTCTTTGTGTAGGTGTAGGAGACAGTGCACCATCTTGTTTTTGTAGTGAACATTTGTATTATATTGCCCGTGTGTACAAACATGCAAATATGAGGGCACATGAAACAACAGAAAGAGGCTTTTTTTTTTACCAATCTGTGTGCCGCTTTCCATCCTTGATTCATATTTAAAGAAGTAACTGTTATTATCTTTATAATTTGGCATATCTGGGAGGTCTATTTCCCCTTGCTCACATAAGCTGATGAAAGCATTTCAACATTTTAACATCAAAGTTATAGCCAGGATTTTACAAGTAGTCATGAGTCCAATTCCCTCAGTGCAAATAGACACGAGAAAAAAACGTCAACTTTAATCTATTGCACATCATATTCACTCATGAAACTGTGTGACATGTCTGTAATTATAAAACACAAGCTCATTAGGTACAATACTGTGGACATGGCATCAATGACCTCAGAGGACGCTATGGCCCCGTTACGGATGTGCCGCATTTATCATATCAGGAGAATCCCTGAAGATGTATCACCAGATTTCCGAGACAAGAGACAATAGAACTTGTCACATGGTAAAATCTTTAAGCTATTACCAAGCATCCATAACTGTTTCCAGTATCACATTCTATTGTATCAGTTCAGATATTGATACATCCCATTGATTCCAATAGTAGTTTGTGAGGTTAATAATGTCACAATCTAAATCAATTTTCTGACTCCTGATTCAGATATAGTGATAGCATTTTAATTTTTATATATATATATATATATACATATACATATATATATATATATATATATATATATATATATATATATATATATATATATATATATATATATATATATATATATATATATATATATATATATATATATGTATATATATATATATATATATATGTATATATGTATATATGTATATATATATATGTATATATATACATATATATATATATATATATATATATCCTGTGTGTTTGCCTCTGTGTGTGGGAGTCAAACTGAGTGTTTGTTTGCTCACAAACATCCTTGGTGCTTACGGTATCTGTCCTGAGAATTTCTCCTGGTAGCACATTCAGTAAGTGCTGCTGCTGCTGCTGCTGCCAAATTCCTCCTGTATACACCTATGATCATTGTGTGCATGGACAGCATTGACTGAACAAATTGCAGCTTGCAGCTCTCCATCAAACCCATTCTACCAGTATCCTGAAGCGTGTCAGGTGGAGGGGAGCCATGACAAAGGATTAAGTGGAGTCAATATCAATTTTAAATGGCTATGGCTAAGAAAATCTGATTACTGCACCATGAAGATTCTTCTGATGCTCCTAACAGGCCATTATATACTAATCCTAAGGTATTGAAATGTACAGTGATATAGATCAGAGTATAATTTCATGTCTAGTAATTTGTGATTATCAGACATGCACACTGCTGGCTGAGTAAACGCCATTGTTCTGCATTCAGTCAATTTTAGACTCGACCTTTACAACAGTACACAACACAGTTTTCATTGTGAAACATTCGAACCGACAAGAGTAAAATGGAATTTTATTAAATATGTGATTATGTAAAGTATTGCAAATGCTAATTACTCTTAAAAAAACTGAATATAATCAAACATTGGTCTAAAAGCCACAAAAATGCTGTATCATGACACTATGTTCATGCCTACTGGCTGCAAGTGTGTGCAAATGAAGCAGAACTTTGTCAGCGTATGTGCAAGGTGAGGGGCTATCATTAGAATCAACACGACTCCCTTCCTGGCCACAAAAGTTGTGTTTTGAAGGTGTCTTGGGAACTTTTCCTTCTGATTTTTGAAAATGTTCTTGGCAAATTACTTGATGACATTAATAATGATTTGCCTTGACACAATCTAGCCCTACAGCCCTACCCTGCCTGTTACCTTTTTATGTTGGAAGTTACATCTTTTCAAACCACAGCCTGCCTAATAACTGCGCCATAAGATGCAGGCTGTGCAATGACTTACATACGTGCTCTGCAGGAAGAGACCCCTGTGCATGTATACCTTTGTAATGCTAATGAAAATGATGATGTGCTCTTCAGGCCACTCAGAGCCTACATGTGAGGAAAATACAGATTGTGCACAAACACCGGGTTCATATGTGGATGAGGAGCTCGCTGCAGCAGTAATCACCTCAGCTTTGTGCCTATGCATATTTGATACTGGAGTATAAAGCAACACTGCTACTTTGCTATTGAAATCTTTACAGGTTAATTATGGTGGCCATATCAACAGTGAGCCAAAAAGAAAAACAAAAAGCGTTCTCTGAAGTTTGAAAACTAATGCAAGAGTAACTGCTGTTAAACAAACAGTATTACACCAACAGTGACTATATGTATGCAAGCTGCCTGCAGATGGTTTTACTCAGGAAACACCAGATTAAACGAACAAAGCTCAGCTCATGGATTCCGAAAGCACAGTTAAGATACCTGGCACAGGGCGATACTAAATGTAAATCTGTGCTTTTGGCTTTTACCAACTGTGCAAACTCTTCGACTCGGGGAGAGCTCTGTTTACATTTTGATATCGGCAAAAAACAAAGCAGGTCTACTGTAGCTTTTGTTCTCCGTACCTGGAAGTCATTTCCATCACCTTTATTGAACTAATGTCAGTGAAATAATGAGGAAGCTCCAATATTTGATGCTTTTGCAGGCGAGCTATTTCCTTGTGTGACAGTCACTACAAGTGGACATTATTGTAAATAATAAACTGGTTTGTTCAAGCAAATCAGGGTGCAGATGCACAGCTAAACCTGCTATATAACTATGTACAGTCATACATCTAACCAATACTATGGGTTCCACCTTCAACTGTTAAATATTCATATACTTGAAATACTGTGAGGCACTTTGGAGAAAATGCTCAAAGAGTGAATGTAGTGCAAGGGAGGTCTCCAAATTTAATTATCATAATTCTTCGGTCAAATTAAGTTTATTCATTAAGATTTCCCTCTCAAAGACCCAACATTTTCATATAAAACCAGTAAATGAAAACAGCAGTTGGATATGAAAATGATGCCTGCAGTGCTTAATGAAAACACAGAAAAACCTCACCAGGAAGTAAAGTTATATAAAATGAGTCAAAGAAAGCGATCCTCCTTTAGGGAGGACAGGTATGTAGAAAGTCAGTAAGGATGAAATGTTTTTCACAAAGTGCAGCACAGAGAAAACACACAGAGTAAGAACACGCCCACTACGGTCAGCACTGGCACTAACACAGTGTTTCCCACACTTTGGCTTTTACAAGACTCTCCCAGGTAGATCAAATCAGAGTTCAACATTTTCCAATCAAGACGCGCGGCTGGCATTTCGTAAAGCACAAAGGCAAGCCAACAATCACGGTCAAACTTGGTCTAATTTCAGCTTAAGGTGGGTTGATTTATTCGCAATCTCAACTCGTACAGCAACAGTCCACATTAAAAGCTGTTGTTGGTAGCGGATGAAGTTATGCCCAGTGTTTCCAATACATAGGATCTACCTGGGCTCTGGGTTATATGAATGGAGTCACGTGACAGTCCACAGCTTCTTAGTTGAATTTAAAATCATGTACAGAAATCATGTTAGAAATGTAACTGCACTTAAGTCAGATATGATGACAATACATAATATTATAATATGTTATATTATTAGATGTTTAGATGTATTTAGATGTATGTTTAGACGTATTAGGTTATAGATGTTATATCATTATACATACATTATATTCAAGAAATAAACATTTCTTGAAAATCACTAAGGCAAGTGATTTAATGAGCACTTTTGGCCATGTCAGTGACTGAAGTGTCTGATGTGAATGGAAGTTGATGTTGAGCCAACCCAGATGACACCTCTAGGCTCCTGGATTAAAGATTCACATACTGTTTCGTCACACAACATGCTATTACACGCGGTGCCGCCTGTCAAGTCAATTGTCAACCTGTGAAAAATGCTGTGGTTGATGTTGGAATGGCATGTGACCATGTGAGCAAGTCAAATTAGCTTAAAAGGAGAGGCTGGAAACACTTAGTCCAGGCTGCCATCTCTAGAAAACAACAGTTAACAGACTGGAACTATAGATGAATGTGTATTTATAACATATATGCTGATAAGGAGGGTTAACCTGTCAGTGTGATTTCACCCATCTTTGGAAATACATTAGTTTATTAAATTAGTACAATACATCAAAAAAAAAAAGAAATACTTCCTGAAGCTTCACAGGGTATCCAAAAGCAAGCAGTGGGTGGTGACTCAGTAATCACTAACCATACACGGGGGGCCTGCTGGTCCAGTAGGAGTTACCCTGCAGCGCTTAAAATCTGTGGACTTGTTGTTATTCGTATCATCAGACACTGTTGCTCTTACGTGAGCATGTCAAGGCAGTTCCCAGGAAGTAACAAACCATATTTTCTCACATATACAAACCCACAGATACTTCTAAAGCAAGGTTAGGGGGGCATGCACATTTCTCACACCTTCTCTTTCCTGTGTGCATACCCAGTTCTTGTGTACAGTGCCTGATCAGATTGGACGCACAGCTGATTTTTTTTTTTCTTTTGGTTGATTTTGGCCGTCCACCTCTGCCTCTCAGGATCCACAAAGAACACTGCTAACAAATATCCTGTTGGCAGCAATAGCAGGTAAAGTTATTTTTTATTACAAACACATGTGTTACTAACATACAGGGCCGGAAGTGATTGATTGAAGAACAGAGAAGGTGAAATACATTTTTGTAGCCATGTTTCCTGTATTTGTACAGTCATATCACATCTTACAGTCTTTTCTTGTGGGAGAGGAAATCTATTTTCATCTCGCTCCAACATATTTATGTTCAAATGGTTTCCAGATAAGACTGATGATATCGGGGTCATCAGTCATTTCCATAACCGACCATTAGTTCTTTCTTTTTTTTTTTCCAATGTGAAAGCACTTGACGGACGGCAACAGTTATGAGATGATCATCTATCATTATTGCATAACTCAAATGTTCCTGTTTTCGATTTCTTGAGTGTGCAGAAAAAGCAGAAGTGCCGTCCTCATGTTACAGACTAAAGGTCAATACAGAAGCACCCAAAGCAGTAAAGAATAGTGGACAGAGCCGCTGTGACGTCATCCATAGCTTTGTGAAGATCCAGTATGGCGCAGGGCCGGGCTCCACCTCACTCTGCCTCTGTGTGTTCATTTGTGTTTATACGGGTTACTCGCGTGAGTCTGACTTTGGGTTAATTAGTGAAGAAGTGAAGCAAAGTTCCCTTCCATTCAGCTGTCAAATAAGAGAGAATTACAGTGGATTACAGTGGATTTAGGCAGCTCTGTATTTACTGCTGCAGAGGTTAAGAAGCAAGAGTGAAAGTGGTAAATACTTGCCTGCGGTCATGTGACCGGGTGTCAATCAGGAAGTGATACCGTGCTGTTTGTCTCAGTGGAGATCCCCTTGACTTGGCTGCAGCACCCGGTGTGGTGTTCTCTCCCTCTCATCCAGGGTGAAAGCCAGATACGTTGGAAACAGCGAACTGACGGTAATGCTCAGTAGTTTAAACATTGTTCAGCATGGCATAACTCAGGTTTGTGCTAGCCTTTTGTTTGTGTCTCGACCATGTAACCATGAGTCCGTGTGCTGCCAGTGCTCCTTGTGTTAAGTGTTTTAACCTGTGTGGAAATGGTAATGTTACCCTGAAAGATATTTTAAGTATACTTTATTTATTTATGTTTCAGTTCAGGACTGACGTGACCACTGACGGATGCTGTTGCACAGATACTGTTAAACAACATATATGTGTTTATCTGTATTTTTTAAGGTATTTTTAGATTGTGATACTTACAACTTTGTTTCCTTTTTAATAGTTGACACACTGGATTGCTCCCTCTGCTCACGCATTATTTAACTGCGGGAGTTTGTGTACCCTTTTGTTTGTGTAGGCTTATATTTTTATTACCGTTTCTTTAGTGTTTTACTGATGTGCAATATCTTGAACGTTGGGCTGGCAACTAATGCATTTTGTGTTTTCTTTAAAGGACCAGGCCAGCCACTGTTTTCTACTGTTAATTTACTTTTTTTTTTGGTTGTTTATTTGATTTGTAGGCTTGAGGCAATTGTATATTTTTCTATTATACTTGATGTACTGGGTTAGTAGTCATTTGGGTGGTGATGTCTTTTAATGTTTCTGTTCTCTTTTGTACCTACAGCTTGACTCTGTGGAAGGCCGGGTCCACACTGACACACACAGCCTCCTCTCTGTGGCGGGACAGCACGGGTGACACTCTTGTAGTGGTGTGTATATTTGGAAGTGACACCGCGTGTATTTCATTGTGATAAATCATATATAAATAGAGGTTAAGTATGTAGTGTTATGCATGTGGTGGTAGATTTGCTGTCTCCCTCCTCCGTCTCTCAAAGTCATTTTATGGTTGCTGTGTATAGCTGACCAGCCCTTATCATGAGGAGAACTGACTGACTTCAACCATCCAATGAGATTGTTGTTTCATTTATATTGCCTCACGCCTTTAGTTAAGTGAAATGTGATCTATATATTGTTATAAAGCCAACTTAACTTTTGCACAATATACGCCTCTGGTTAATTGTTTCGGGGAAGTCAGAGTGGGTCACAAATTTGGTTCCTCCTGCCCCTTAGCAGGAGGTGGTGTTGTCAGGCATTTTTAAAGGTGTTTCTAGTGCCAGGCACTACACTTATTATACATAGTTTATGACCACAAAAGCTTCAAACATACACTCTGGGGTGTCCTTTACTCCGGGTGTTCATTCCCCCAAAAGCTCCGGGCTCTGCCCATGGCTGTCTCAACTAGAGCTCACTAGCTGCCACAGCTGTCTGCCAGTCAATGTGAACAGGGTGTCGTGTTGTTCCAAAACACCGGTGTCTGTCGCCCAGTTCTGGGCTTTTAGCTCAATTAACTGCACAGCGAGCCATATTATTGGCATGAAATTTGCATTTAAAAGTAACCCCAAAAGGCACCAACATCACAAACACCGCCAAGTGACGGAAATTAGCTGAGGTGGAGCCTGGCAGAAGGCTCAACGCTAGCTGTCACTCAAAGCAACCACAGCCTCAGATATGCTCAACTTTTATCTAAACAAGTCAGTTATATAAAAAAATAACCCAACTGTGTATCATATTTCTTTAGCATATTTGACAGACCTGTATGCCAAATCATCCTCTATTGAGAAGAAATATTTAAAGTCGAGACAACTCTTCAAGGCTGCCATGCTCACAGCATCTTCTGCTGTGTCTGTATCAGCTCAGTACATCATTTGATCGCGTTTGAACTTACTCACAATCTGAGAAACAGACTTCTTCAGTCTGAAAGTAAGAGTAAACCACCTACATTGTCTGTCGGCTGCTAAATCAAGCTGCAGGTTGAATCAGCTCTGCACTGTATGCTAAATCTTCACCAGATACACAAACATACTGCCATGTACTGACAAAAATTCGACACAAAAGCCATCACAAGGTGCACCATTAGACGTGTTGTATCTGTGCCGAAATGTGTGTGTGGTTTGGCACGTGTTGGCCAAACAAAACAAGTTTAAATATTTGTAAATCCTGTTCACCTTGTCACCTGACCTGTTGCATTGCCTATGCCCATTTCGTTACGGTCATCAAGGCACATTCGATCGAAATTTAACTGAGCGACGTTGGCTTCTTCTCTACGACTCCATTCAGCAGATCAGCAACCCACAAATAACTCCACTTCTTACACGACTTCCGCGCCACGAGCCTCGCCTCCTCCGTCCTGCCGCAGATGTCAGTCTGCATCAACAGCATCCACTCCAGATGCAGAATTCCTCCTGTTGCTCAGACGTTAGAAGTCATGTTCTTGTTTGCTTTTTCCTGTTTTCTCAGGTGCCTCGAAAATACCGCCTCAGCCCTTCCCTTTGACCCACATTGTCATTGCTGCATTTCAGACTTATTTCTGAGACAGCGCCATGGCATTCCACTTAAAGTGCACTTAATACAATAATTTCAGTTAGATTACACCCAACTTTCACTTCAAAGTCTAATCAAAACCGAATTCTTTGGAGACTCTTGCAAACTACTTGCAATTCAAGAAATCCAACGGCATAACACTGATAGATCCTGTCTTCATCTCTGAGTCTAGACAGACAGGGAGAGAGTCTCAAGCCCAGCACACAGTCATTTTTTCACTAATAAGTCCTTTATTATTGTTTAGACACACTGACAATGGTGTGTGAAACAAATATGAACTTTTATTTGCACATGATGACAACTCCCACAACTGCCTCACTTTTGCATTTGACACACTTGCCCACTTTCATGACACCTGTAGCAGCAGATCTGTGCCAACCCTCAACCTAAAAAAAAAACAAAAAAAACCCCACAATCTTAAAGGGGAAGTACACTATATCACCAAGTCATCAGTTTGACTTTTGAAGTCTGCGAGGGTCTGAATTGGTGCCAAAGCAAGTTACTGTGCTGACAGAGAGGTTGAAAAGTTTGAGGTGTGGTTTTAAAAGCGTTGACATAAATGTGATTATTGTCACATTGGTATAAGGTTTGTGGTATCCAGAAAGATGAGCACTAAATCCTAATCTGGACAGGTGATGGCGGCTGAAAATGCCCCCAGATTTTAGATTTCTGTCACATTTGGGAAAATCGTGTTTTCAGTCTGAGATAGAAGCAGTTGGACTAATATTTGGTCATAATGCTTTTTTTTTAAATCATGTTTGCTTTTCACCAGAATTGATTCTGATACACTCTAAAAAATAAAACTCTTACTACTGTGTTGCTGGTGCTCCTAGCCTAAATGTATGTTTTGCATTTGCTTAGATTTGGATTATTAGTATCCTACTATTGTCAAATAATGACCCCAAACACACCTCAGATCTTTGTAAGAACTACTTGAGGACCAAAAGACCATATGAGGGCTGACTTGTCTCTGCTGCAGGTTGAATGCATGCTATCAATAAAGTCAGCTTGAGAAATACCATAGATTTTCTAAAATTCACAAGGAGTTTTCGAAGATTCAACTTTTCACTTGTATTGTTAAATTATCACGTGTGATTAAAAAAAAAGTATCTGATGTGAAATCAAATGGAAAGTAGAAGCATTTTCACTAGTGGTCACTTTTCAACCCTGCAGTACATCAGTGTTGTTTTTAATTTATCGTTTCACGCTGGATATTTTGTACTTTGTGTGGTTTTGTATTGTGTCTAATCCAATCTGTCCATTCACATTAAATCTAAATCAATCTAAACTGCGTTCACCTGTAAACCATACATGTTCATGTTCATCCCCACACAGCAACATGAACCTATCAGATTACGACTCCATCATGTACTCGGATTGCTACTATGAGCCCACCTGTGAGATGGATCTCAGTCTATATCTGCCTGATGGAGACAGGATTATGACGGTTCTTTGCTATGTGATGTTTGGGTTAGGCCTGCTAGGTATGTTCAAAAAGGTTTGAATCTTAAAGAGAGATAGAAACATGTATTACTTTCTCAGCACATTGTATGGCATTAACCAGAATGCAATGAAATAATTTGATTCCACAGGCAACACCACGATTCTCTGGGTTCTCCTCCGGCACATCAAGCTGAAGACCATGACGGACGTGTGCCTCCTCAACCTGGCCCTGTCTGACCTCATCCTGGCTGCATCCCTGCCCCTCTGGGCCATCAATGCCCACAACCTTGCATTGTGCAAACTGATGACAGGAGTCTATCAGGTGTTTTTTTTTATTATCTTTATTATGTAGAACACCCCGAAAGTATTTAATCACTCACATTTTAATATGCAACACTCACAATTGAATGATACTTGCAAGCAGAATTCATAAAGATGCACATTAATTATTATTCATTAAAACCTCTTCCTCCTACATCCAGACTTTGTTTTCCTTTGTGGTTTTGTTGATACGGTGTGAAAAGTCATGTTTAGGTTGGTGCATTCACTGCCTAACAAATCTGAAATGTCATTGCATAAATGCGAGGATGAAGAGTGTAAAATGATTGCTAAAAATCTATATTTCTTGCAAAGTGCAATATAATTGTGGAGATATTCTCTCAATAATCAAGGTAAGATCTCACTGCGGCCCGTAAAGACTGACACCTGTCACCATATACCACACCCTGCTCTGACTCTGCTCCCCCCTCTGCTCCTCTGTACAGCTGGGTTTCTACAGTGGGGCAATGTTTGTGACCCTGATGTGTGTGGACCGCTACCTGGCCATCATCCACACTGTTGCAGCCATGCGAGCCCGGACCCTTCACTATGGAATCATTGCCAGCGTCATTATCTGGGTTATATCCTTCATTGCCGCGGCCCCTCAGGTGATCTTTGCCTCCTTGGAGATGGAACCGGGAGATCCCACTGTCCGGTGTCAGCCGCTCTATCCAGAGGACACGGAGAGGTTTTGGAAGTTGCTCCGAAACGTCAGTGAGAACACGGTGGGCCTTTTTGTGTGCCTCCCCATCATGATTTTCTGCTGTGTGAAAATCCTGGTTATGCTGAACAAGTGTGGAAACTCCAAAAAGGGCAGAGCTGTAAAGCTGATATTTGGTATAGTGTGTGTGTTTGTGGTGTGCTGGGTCCCCTACAATGTCACAGTGTTCCTTCAGACACTGCAGCTGTTCGACCTCCTAAACAGCTGCGAGGCTACAAACAACATCAGCGCTGCTATGAGCTACGCTGAGATCATTGCACTGTCTCACTGCTGTGTGAATCCAGTCATCTATGCATTTGTAGGGGAGAAGTTCAGGAAGTCACTGGGCAAAGTGCTGACTAGGTATCCCTGCTGCATCCCCCGGCGCCACAGCAGCGAATGTCCAGCCACAGAGACACCACTGAGATAGAGATATCATAGATATAGATAGAGATTATATAAAAAACACACCTTGCTCCTGCATTACTGTCCGATGACGTGACATGTTGTATTTTTGCAAATGTTATTATAACGAAAACAAAGTCAAATAAAGACAGTAAAACTTGAATAATGCCATAAATCATGTAATTTAACAAATTACTTTTAAAGTAGCATGACCCAACACTGCTGGAAAAAACTGTCATGCGTGCCTGCGGCATGCAAAGCGAATCAGCCAGCGATAAGATCATGACAGTAAAATTAGCAATTTAATTTGTACTTTTTCAAAAGCAATGCCTTGAGCCTGTGTGAGAAGGTATGTAGGGTGGCATGATTGGCTGAATGAGCAGAGCGGATCTTGTTGATCAGTTTGAATTTTATTGGTTAATAAAAGTTCAGGTAGGAGTCACTGTATACCGTTTTTTGTGTTTTTTTTTCTGAAGGCGATATTTACCAAGAATGTTGGTCTTTGAGAGCCTTCTCGTACACAGAGAGAATGGGCTGACGTGTTGTGACATGGCTTTCTCTTGAGACTGGTTTGTCCTACAGTAAGTTTGTTGGGGGATGATCATTGAATTCATATATATAGTTGTTTTGCATCTGTAGTTGTGAGGCAATTAAAAAAAATACTCTTGTAAAAAATACAAGAGACATTTGACATGAGAGACTACTTGGATGATTCTCAGGTAGTCTTCCTTGGCAGCTTGTAATTATTTGAAAAGAATTGTGCACAGCAGAATCCCTGCATCATATAACAACAACCTCCCTGAGAAACATTCCAGTGTTTGGTTATCCTCCTATACAATTAAGCCAATGCAGCATGTCTCCCTACACAGAGAAAATAATTAGCTTCCTATATGCCGGTCTGTTTTGAACGGCCAATTAAGACTCCCAGAAGTTTCAGTTACTCCTTCATAATCTTCTTATTTTGACATATGATACGTGACAAGTGCTGCAGCAACATCAAGACAGTCATTGTTGTGAGTGTTACACAGAGAAAATCATACCAGGATACAGAATCTAAAAAAACAGTGAATGGTAGGGAGCGTCACTGTCACCGGTTTGATGTCAGCCGGTGAACGTTGCGTGTCATATCCCTTTCTCTCCCTACTTCCTGTTGGCCTCTATCTCTGCTCCAAAAAGGCAAACCAAAAAAACTGAACTAAAGACAGGAGAGTTGGAAGAAGAAAGAGGGAAGAGGGAAATATTCGATACAAAAGAAAATCTTATCATCAGATGCATTTACTTGACATGTACTTAAATAAGAGACTTAATGAACACCAGCCAATAACTATCATCACGACTAAACCCAGAAGGGCAGCCTTTAACATTCACCTATATCTTTGGACCATATAGCATCACTCACTCATGCAGCAGCGCAGGTCAGCCCATGAAGGGCGACCAGGTAATTCATAGCTCTTTGCAAATCTTTGCCATCCAACAGGTCAGATAACATTCACCATGATTCTCACCGTTAACCCTTTGCTTTTCGACCTCAGTTTGTTTTATCATATATCACATAAAAGTGGAAATGATTTCTCAACTGGAGGTCCACTCAGAATGTACTGCAGCTAACTTTAAAGACCGCCTATATGTACCGTAAATAAAGGGGTGTCATTCAACATTCGAAAAGAACAATGGTGGTGAGGACAGCGGTACGCTCCCGCCTTTCATTTATCATGAAGTACCCTCCTTCACATCAGCCACTTTATAAATGCAAAGCAGCAGATGATTCAGAGCTACAGCACAGACACCTTACCTACACTTTTTGTGAATCACATTACCAATCCTTCCATTTAGCCCCTCTGTTTGACGCTGAATTACTTTGGGAAACCAGTGCCATTTTATTGTCTCCGGCTTCCTTGTTCATACCACATTCTCCTCTAAGCTATTACATCCAATTTCCACCCTGATGATTATTATGTAGTAGATACTAATAGAATAATGGTGGAAGAATAGGAGAGTGCAGAGGTAATTAGAAAGCAGTGGGTCACCATGTTTGCCCAGAGGAGGATGCAGAGGGAATTACCTGGCCCACAGACAGCAGAGACGGGAGGAGGGAGGAAGAAAGAGAGAGTGTGTAAGGAGAAGAAATATGATATAAATGTGCGGGAGATGAAAGAAAAGAAATGAATAGAGAGAGGGACAGAAAGAGGGGAAAAGACTCAAGTAGTGGAGTAAGGCGGAGACAGAAAAAGAGACAGAAAGGTGACAAGAGCGAGGAAAGAGAAAAATGAGACTTGTTTCATCTTGAAATGATGGAATGAGCTCCCGCCCCAGAGCTCTGTTCGATGGGCCGCCTTCTGTTGTCAAGCTGTGGATGAGACATGGAGGGAGGAGATGGGGAAAGAGAAAGAAAAAGAGAGAGCAAAATGGCCATGGTTGTGATTGTGTGTGTGTGTGTGTGTGTGTGTGTGTGTGTGTGTGTGTGTGTGTGTCGGTCTATATGTAATGAGTGTGTGTATCCAAGCCATAATTCCATAAAAAGCATTTGTCCGCCCACTACGCAGCCTTAAATGCTGCTCATTCATTCTGCTGCATGACTAATTATGATCAAAGACAGATTAACCCATGGATCTCTGCAGTCAGACTTGGGAAAAAAAAAAAAAAAAAAAGCCATCTATGCCGATGATGCTCTGTTATTCACATTAAGTGTCTCCGTTTTTTTGTGCTTAATCAATTAATAACGATATTTGTTTATATTTATCTTGAGAAAAATGCCCATCAAGAGATTAAGGCCCTTCAGTAGTAGATATTCGTGTTTGCTTTCAGAACACGTTTGACAGATTTCTGTTTATATTTTAATCCCGCATGTTAAAGGCTTTGAAGTATAATGTTACAAGAGCCAAAGAAAAATGTTTTTACATCATCCTCAGAACTCTTTCAAGGGATGCTCTGTAATAATTAAAAGGCTGGTTCTCTATGTTTTTATTCTCTTATCAACAGATACAGTTTTTCTTCTTTGATGAAAAAAAAATTGAAAAACTCAAGCGTAACTAACTCCCAACTTGGGTAGAGCCGTACTGAATGCTCATTCATTCCAGTCATTTGTTAAGAGTGACCAAAGTGACCAAACTAAGTAGGCCACTTAAACACAATCAACATACTTAATTAGAAACAGACAAAGCAAATGGAGGAGCTTCTCACTGCTGAGAATTTAAACTTATTGTGGATGGTGGTGAAACAGCTCCCGGAATGCCTCAGGACGCCAAATATAAGTTTATTGGCAGCAGCATTTAAAGTCAGAGTCTGGTTGGTTTCTTGCAGCACATGAATTGATCTAATAGATATGTTGATTTCTTGCATATTAACTGCAAAAACTGTTTAAATGGTCCTTTACTTAAAGTTGAGACAGACAGCATATTTCTGTTTAGCTCAGAGTGGCAACTATGAGCAACACAGGACAGAAAGCATGCTTTTATTCATCAGTCGGCCCTCACTCCCCAGGAGATTTTGTGCCTTGTAGCAGACAAAACAGAATAGTGACATTGAGATTTGATAGGAAACCAAACCAGCTACTTGTCTCCTGCCAGCTGAAGTAGGATCACTGATGAGCACATTTAAAAGTGAACGTTGTGCATTTCAAATCCTAATTGAATTCGGTCGTTTGACTTTTTGTAGACATTTCTCTAATCTTTGTTTACCCACTTTTAGCCAAAAATTATGTAAAGGTGCCAGTATAACAGTTTGGCCATTGCCAGCCCTCTTTTGACAAACTACTTGCAGCTCATAAAAACCTAATGGACGGAATCCGTTTCTTAAACTGCTGCAATTTCACATTTCTATTGGTTTTTAATGTAATAGAGAAAGATGTCCAATTCTTTATCCCCCTTAAATGTAGAAGGGCAGAAGTATTAAGCAGCATAAAATGGAAATACTCAGGTAAAGTGCACTTGATTAAATGAAATGTACTGTATATAAAAAATGTACAGTAGACTGTATATGATTAGTACATTGCATGTGTTAGGCCAGAATGTATGTCCTGTTAAGTCTAAGTAATCCACAAATCGCTCGAACTATTCATTTGGTACAATATGATTCAGTATAAAACTTTTAAAGACCTGCACACCCACACAAGTATTTTCACTTCTACTGTTTCATAA
Source organism: Acanthopagrus latus (assembly GCF_904848185.1). Classification (NCBI taxonomy): domain Eukaryota; kingdom Metazoa; phylum Chordata; class Actinopteri; order Spariformes; family Sparidae; genus Acanthopagrus; species Acanthopagrus latus. The sequence goes on from NC_051055.1 coordinate 10,867,148, forward strand.
GACAACTCCAGTTGAACTTGGGTGAAGGTCACTAAAATTGCAGCTCTCCCACTCTACAGGTGCAGTCAGACTGAAATTAGCCATGAGAAATGTGTTCGCTAAGGCAAAGGGGACCGGAAAATTGCGTGGGATGTAAACATAATCTGCAGGAGGCAGAGCATGGCAACAGCAGCCATCCACATAGTTGGGATATTTTGAAACTCAGAAGGTCTTTATCAAGCCACTGTCCCGAGAAGAGGTCCAGACAGACAAGTGTGCCTTTGAGGGTGAGGTCTGACTCATAGTCCTTGTTCAAAATCGCATACTAGCGCACTGCCTACTACATACTCAATCACTATGTTCTGTACACTGCCAATTAAATGAGCAGGAAAGTGTGCCATTTTCAGCAGAAGGTTAACACTAAAATATGCTCGAGCAATACGTCTTCTCGGCATCAACAACATTACCGGCCTCATTATTACAGTGTTTTTCAATCCCGTTCCTTTTGTCCCCCTGTCCTGTATGTTTTAGATGTCGCGCCTGATTCAAACAAATAGCGTTGTCATCAAGCTCAGGGTGGCTAAAGGTTGATAACGACCCATTCATTTGATGGGTCAGAATGGATGATGGAATCAGGGAGGCCCCCAGGAACAGTATTGGAAAAACACTGCTTTAATACATCCATGTGTCAGCTGCCATTGGATAATAATTGGTTATCACAAACGTAAATCAACATAACCTCCTCCACGCACTGTAATGTTTCCCAGTATTATTTTTCAGGCAAGATAAAGAAGATGTGGTATGAAACCTGGTAACGGCTTTTGCTGATTAACAGAGCAAAGAATTACTGTAAAGTAACTATCGAGATCAATGATGGGCTGAGCAATGTTAGCAACTGCCTTTGGTGTACATCACTGAGAAGCAAAAGAATAGGCTGCTGAGGAGGAGGAGGAGGAGGAGGAAGATTTCTCTTTGGTCTATATATTATCTTCAATAGTTTACCTAAAGCTTGCTGTGACAAACAAGTTTAAAGGTACAGTACCACTACTCTATTCTCTCTATAACCAACTAATCTGTAAAAGCAGATCTGCATATAAATGTGTCGCAGGAGGAAAAGCACAGGTGTAAATGGCAACCAGAATGATGGCTGAATTCCATTAAGCTGCTTCAGTTTCAGGGTCCTGGTAATGTGCACTGTCACGCTGACATAGCCCACTGGGACACTCTGGGACACACTGACACACAGAGCCATTTGAGTGTTGATCATGCTTTTCCTACTGTGACGAGTAAAACGTTTTTGTCTTGTTTTTTTATGAAATGTGCCTGTATTTTCTTTAGGGAATCTCATTATGTAACAATATGTAGACAGCGTCAGTGGTGACATTACAACAATTTAACTGTATTCCACTATTTCCTCCCTGTAAGTAAGAAGAAGTCCCTGATTGACCCTGCTGATTTAAGACTCCAGACTGCCAGCACTACATTATGTATAGCAACATTTAGGTAATCAGAAATGTGCTAGCTATAAATGGCAGCCCCAGCTGTTGGATCCACCACCACTTCAAACCTTGCTGAAGTCACAGCTTGGATCCTCAGGCCATCGTATCTGATCCCAACTGCACCATTTGCCGCTCTCGGCCCAGTACCTACACTTCTCTTTAAATCCTCTTCCTCCATCTTGTCTCAGTTCATCTCCACATGCATCAACAAATCTTTGCCGACAGTAGGAGTGCCCGCTGCCTTTAAAATAGCAGCTCTGAGTTCAGTCCTGGGAAACTCTAACCTCAATCAAGGCTCTTGCTCAGACGACTCAGACCCATCCTAAATCTGCTGTTTCGCACCAAAGCCTTACAGCGGGCGGTGCCAGGCACAGCTGTCCACAAAGATGAACTTGATAAAACATTTTAGTTGCGATCCATTCACAGCAGCACAGAAATGACACTTTTACATGACTGAGTAATATCAGCCAGCTCGGCTTCAAGCCTCTTTTTCATTTTAGTACAGAGCACAATATTTTCTTACATCAATCTGTCCTGGAATGCTTTTCACTTTCCTCCAACACGCGCTGATATTTGTAGCAATATTTATGCATCTGCATGTTTTTACTGCAGCAAAAAGTGTTTGAATTTCATGTAAGATATAGTGTGGGATTTCAGAGGCCGTGGTAGTAAATATGAGATGCAAGTGTTTGGCTGTGATTCCTAGAGTCTCTTTTTCTCTCACCTCAGATTTATTGTTGCATGTGTACATACAGTACTTTCTTCAAATACAGTTCCCTTGTAAACATACCCAGGTGTTTTGCCACAGATACGCATTTTATTGTATGAATGCAAATGGATTTAAACAACCAAAATACGTTCATAACCGACAGGATTTACAGGGTGTATTAGTTCAAGAGAAGCTGGGGAATAAAAATGAAAAATGGAATTCACAATTTCATTTGAACCGCAGAGGTGTCGAGGGACAACAGCGTCAGTCCGGCAAGGCACGGCTGTGTATTCATTTCCACCCGACTCAGTCCAAAGACAATACAAATTTGGCAAAACATACAATACGTGATATTGTACAGTTTATTTTCAAAAGCCTCTGCCTATGTTCTTCTGTTTACCTGAAAAACTTGTCAATATACACTCGTGGAGGCTATCTCTTTGTAAGTCAGATCCTCCTTCACACTGCTGAGAGTCTTGATGCACAGTGTACACATAATAGAAAACAGAAAACAATTCCAGCTTCGTGACAAATTTACAAATGACCGTCGCCAAAAGCACTTGGCTACGATGTGGGAAACAGCAAAGAATATGAGACGATATGAACTTAATGCTTGATGTTTATAGGAAAAATATGTTATCCTCTCAAACTAGTTCCTCATGATCATTTGACTAAGACAGTTTCGATGTATACATTTGCAAGGCCTTCTGTTTGCAGGAATGAGGGGGTCGTTTCATTTTCTTTGTTCAACAATATCTATGCACAGCGACGACACAGCGAGGAGGAAATTCAAAAAGGAAAGCGAAAGGGAATTGGGGTATTGATATTCAGCCAGACGCAGACCAGTAACAGTGAGGAGCAAACTACGTACAGAATAACAGCAGCTGTCAGCAAAAATACAGCATACAGGGGGACAAAAAGACATAAAAAGGCACAAAGCAGTCGGCACTGCTCACTTTTTCTGTGCTACTTTAGGGAATGTTGGAGGTAGCACAACAGGACCCGAAAGCACAAAAGCAAGCGAGCCAAAAAAGGGTCGTGAACAGGCTCATTTAGGCCAAGGTCTTCCTCTGCCTCTTTTTAGTTCAAGAGAAGTTTGTTTTTATTCTATTCATTCCAGTCACTGGTCACCACGGGCTTGTACACAAGCCTGAAACTGTCAGCAAATTCATCTTTCTGTGTATGCTGCGTCATGCCTTTCACTTACCCAATCAGGCACAAATAATTGGTTCACAATCTCACTGTCTCTCAAACCCCCATCGGCGAGCGCTCCCCTCAGTTTCTTCTCAGATGAACTGAGCAGGTATTCCAGCAGGAGTCTTGTTTTCAATTACTGTGTTTCTCTTTTTTAACTGTCAAATCATTCTCTTCACTCCGTGTAATGTTAGCTGTCTTGGCTGATTTGTTTCCCGCAGCTCATTTGTTGTTTCTGGGAGGCTGACGTCGGAGTGAAAGGAGTTGGACGCTCCAGTGGTACTCGGAGGCTTCCTGACTCTTTGACACAGACGAAGATGAAAACCAAAACTAATACATCAGGCAGCATCACACAGGGGTTTTATTCATCAAACACAGCGAGTAATTGTTTTTTTTTTTTAAAGGGCAGATCACGGCGGGAGTGTCGGGATCGGGCCCTGATTGCTGCAATTTGGTATTTAGCAGAAAACGCACTCATTTGGGAGTTGAATTTCATTAAAATGGAATTCAATCGCATCCATAATCAATGTGCACACGACTTCGACACAACCAGCCACAATCACAGCTGCGCACCTGTTATACCTCCGATTGATTGCAATTGTGATTCTGTGCGGTGAGCTCAATCTCAGATCTGGGATGGCCAGAATAGCCTTCTTAAAACCAAAGGTAATTTTAAAAGTTTTCCCACCCGGGCACGAAGTGTGAAGAAGTATGTCTTCCACTGCAGGCTGAAGACTTGTCTGCACATCACCTTCCTCCCTGAATCATATCCTCTCTCCTCTACTGACTCTAATTGCTCTCTCAAAATATCCCCTCTGTCTCTCTGTCTGGCACTTATTCTATTTCTTTTCACACAATTTCAAGCCGACCGCATCATTTGATGGTCACGCGGGCATTGTAAAAACTAAAAGGGCCAAACCACTGCACTCGTTAAGTCTGGCTGCTTCGGCGTAACTCACCCTTGATAAAAACATAATCTAAATGCTAACACGTGAAGTGCAAATGTGCGGCTCGCTTTCCCGAAATAATGGCTTTGAATTGCAGGTTCCGATGAAATAAACCAATACAACAGCTGTTTATGTTCACAGCCATATGGGGAGAGGAGGGTAAACGGATCCGCGTTTCCCATTTTGTGCCATTTCAGCAAAATAAATGTGCATGCACTTCAGACAGTAATTGCTGTGTATAATTAAGGTTGCTGGGCATACATGGAAACTAACACGGAAACTTGAATTCAAAGCAGTTTCAGAAGTGTGACCCATTTTTGGGGGGGGAACAACTTGCCCCAGGTCAGGGGTAAGTATGAGGCAACATTCACACTGTGGAGGTAAAATGACTCTAAAACACGGATGCAGGTTGCAGAGCGTCAAAAAACCTTTTTGGTGTTTTTTTTGTTTTTTTGTTTTTTTACCAGAACATTCTCAGCTGCCACCTGTTGGATTTCAGACACAGATGATTTGTCTCTTTGCAAAATGTCCCAGTGTCAGGTTCCAAAGGTCCCTAATTTACAGCTACATGATCTGCTGGAAAACAAGAAGCAGCTTGACTCGACCTGTTTGTGTAGGGCACAGTTTGTACCGTATATGTATGTATCTGATGCCAGATCAGGCAGACAGCTCCCTCGCCACTGATCACATCATCGTGCATCTGCTCTGCAGCATCCGCGAATCCCACTTGAGCAAACACTTGTTATTTCAAGTTCATTCCATTAGACTATAAATATTATTGCATAGCGTCAGAAACCGCTTCGCGCACCTCGTCAGCTCCAGAATTAGTTCATTAATTCATATCCCACCCAAAAATGAAGACTCATATGTATCTCATTCCATTCCGATGCATAATGGTGATATCATGATCAGACTCAGTGAAAATAAAACGTTCTGACCTACAGCAACCTGACTCTTTTATCTTATTCTCTATGTGCTCTCTTCTACCAGCGATACAGGAAATGAATTACATTTGTGATCGCATTAAAGCCTTTGTGTTGATTTAAGTGGTGAATCATCTAACCCACCATCTCAACTTACCCATTTTCATCTCTGTTTAGCTCTCATACTAGTTTCTGGAAAAAAAAAAATGGCTTCATTTCCAGTAGAATAATGGATTTGTTCCTTTTCATCCCTATACAGTACAATCTCACTATTATATTCTTTCATTGTTCATTGTTATTTATACCCACCTTTGTAACATAACAAAAAAGAGATTTTGCCCTCCGAAAGACCTGCTGTGTGCACTAGCCATGGAGAAAAGGGTTCACAGTCATACCGCGCATAGAAAAAAAGACATTTGCACTGACCTCTGCACTGACCATTATCATAAAAACCAACATTCACCTTCTCTTTGACTACTTTTCCTTCATTTCAAACCACATACATTTCTTACCCAGGGATGTGTACACATTTAATTCCATCTAATGAACAGATCTGGTAAACAGGGTTAGTAATGTTCAAAATAAACTGATGCAATATCACAAAATGTTGCCCGCTGAAGGCAAATAAACATGTTTTTATGGTGTAATTTAACAGATTCTTTTCATACCTGCTTGAGAGTGCACCGTAGTTAAGCCACGGTGAGGACAGGTCAGACAACAAAGACAGCAGTGAGTGACGAGTGACGAGTGGAAGAAGTTCAGGAGCAATATGGAGACTAGATGGTATGCAAAGCTGCAGCTTTTGCCAGGATACCCTTGGCCTGTCACTTAAGACAGGAAGCACTTGAATCCTGCACCTCAGGTTAAACAGTGACCTACGGGGAATGTAGCCAGCTGTTCTGATAGACATGTATTTCACCTTGGGAGCAACACTATAGGAACTGCTAAGCTTCTTAAAGAATACTTGATTTGCCTTAGCCTTGCAAACATACTCTGCAAAAAGCACTGCATGAAAAATAGTCGGGCATGCCCAAGCACACAGCACATCATGTCTCACATTCTTGATTTTCGCTGCCTGGCAGTGAGAGACCAACAGCATGTATAAATATTGTTGTAACAGAATACAGCTGTTGTCCTGGAGAAAAGCTCTATCTTAACAGAATTCAAATTAGTCTCCTCGGTTAGGAAAGGAATTCAGTCACAGGGATATCGAGGAACGAAGGCATTAAGACGTCTCTTCCAGTGCTGCTTACAGTTGAATCATTGTCCTTCTGTAACAAGACTCCATGTCTAGCGCTGCCGTAAAGGTGCAATTTAAGCATAGCAACACTTAAACCAGTGTAGGTAAGCCTGGTATTTCACAGTGTGATTAACCTCAGCTGTCATGAATAGCAGATTATGATGTGGACTGTCAGAAAAAAAACAACCTCTCACTCAAAAAAACCCTGCATATATTTTTTAATACCATGAGCACATTGAGCAAGTCTCTCCTCTACACTTACAATCAAACAGGACAGTTTTCCCCATCAAAAAAAAAAAAAAAAAAAGAGGAGTGAAATCAAGAAGCTGGCGTTTGCTTATTCTCTCCTCCTCCCTCTCAATCAGCCATTTTCCCCCTTTTGATCTTTTATTCATATGATTAAGTCTGTGTATCACCACACTCTTCCCTCTACATTTCAATATATGATGAGACCATCTTTGAAGTGGGGCATGCTGCTGTCGAGTCACTTTGGCAAACAACTGTGTTTTTTTTCTTCTTCTTCTTCTTCTTCTTCTTCATGTCTGCAGTTTCGCCAATTATTGTTGGAATGGAAACACTTCTCTAACTTGTTAATTATCTCGATAAAGTTGTTCGACCTCGAGTGTAAACACACACAAAGGCAGTTTTTTCTTTGTGTGTGTGTGTTTATATTTGATTCCTGGCTGTGGCTTGTCTCATCCAAATATGTTATCTCTTTCATAAACACATTCATTTGGTATCCAGCTGAATTCACATTTCATTACATTTTCCTCTCTGCGCCAGCTTCTGTGCTCCCGCTTATTACAGCGCTTTACCCTCTCCTCTTCCCTCCTCTCCTCATTTTTTTTTTCAGCGCCAACAACCTCAATTCATCCCCACCCTGCCCTCCTCCCACCTGTTGGTCCTCCCCTGTCATTCCCTCGCCCTCTTCCCCTCACATCTGTTTCTAGCTGCTGCCCTCATGTTTGCCACCATCCCTCAATCAATACCTTTAACCCTTCTCATCTCCGAGCACCCTTGTTATCCCTCCCCGTTTCCCTCCCTTTCGCCGTCTCTTCTCGGCTATTTCGGGCTTTTCCTCAGAAGACAAAAGGTTAAAAGAATATTTAATGCCAGTCAGACGTGTGAACAAAAGCACGCAGGCAGTCTCGATCGGCAGAGATCTGATTGTAACCTATATCGAATCTAATGAGCAAAAAGGGAGCAGCATGGAGGAGAGAGGGGGGTGAGATGAAACGGAGAGTGCATGTACCGGCATGTAAGCTATAGGTCGTGTAGGAGAGAGACTAAATATATTATACTGATACTGTGTGAAGCTTTTATCAGACTAACTCCGCGCAAAGATAAATGGATCAAAAAATGTGTTTGATGTCACTCCCCCCCCCCCCCCCCATATTTACTCAAACTGAACCATTTCCTGTGACTCATGGCTCAGAGTGTTGCCCTGAGCTAAAGTGCTAGCATCAGGCTGACGATGATCTTGCCAGGCATGCCAGTGAAACTGTCAATGCATATTTTTGTCAGCACGCCACCACGAACGTAACCTGCCACGGGATACGGTGCGATTATGCGCTTTTTGTCATAATTGTAAGATCCGCGTCACGCTTACTCCACTTCATGTCTTTCTGTCATTGGCGGCCCATCGTCTCCAAGCACCGGAATGGACCAAAAAACAAACCGCACTTTGTCAGAACATAGAAAGTTCAGAGGTATTGTGACGAGCGTGAGCATACAGGGGGTGAAAAGGACATTTTTGCTGAACTCGATAAGCTTAAAAGTTTATTTGCAACATGCTTTTTCTCTGCCCGAACGCCCTTGATCCCACATCACTCCATCCCCAACCCCCCCTCTACTGTCTTCCTCACGTGCGCAGGCACCTCTCCTCTGCCTCTCCTCACCTGCCCACACCTACGTGGTGCCCCTTGGGTGCTGTAGGTAACAGACCCTGAGCAATGGAGCAGCAGAACCCAGCAGTGGATTAGCGGCAGTGTGTAAGAGAGGCCATATTCTGACACATTCCTCCAGGGATGTCAAGCCAGTTAATCCGACCCCGGTGCTTTACTCTATCAACCCCCCACCAGCTGCACTTTGCCCCTGCACACAAACACACACACACACACACAAACTCAAGTAAATATATTTCCCAAGGCGTGAAGATTTGAACTTCGATGCCTGCAAGGTCCTGCAGCATCACTGCACACACACACACACACACACACGTGTTCAGTGCATATAGAAAAATATATATATTTATGTCCCTGAAGGGCGCACGCCTTACACGCACACATAGTCTGACACTTTTATTCACACATGTGCATACACTCCTGTATACCACAGACAGTATGCATACACACATTCACAGCCACCTGTCTGAAGCGCCCCGCGAGGCCCCCGCAGGGAAGACTGGGGACCTTTAACTCCTGTGTGACATGAAAACCGTCCCAGGCATCAGTCCTGCTACACGGCCGCCGCTAATCAGAACATGCCTCCCACATTTACAAGCGCAGCTTCCCCGAGGGGGGAAAAAAAAACAGTCGGTGCAGTCAGTTTAACCGGCTGTTCAGTACGCTGCCTGATCATCCGACTGGTTAGCTGACTGGCTCTGCTGTTCTCAGCTGAAAAACACACGAAGGTATATTCAACACACGAGTTCCTTTCATCAATATGAGCTAAAGCGCGTAAATGTTTGTAAGCATGCCGCCACACGCACGGAACGCTCAACCGTGCTTGCACACACGTTTGTGTGTGCAACAGTATACCGTATATATATATATATATATATATATATATATATATATATATATATATATATATATATATATATATATATTCAACCTGTCATGCATGAGCTGTCAATACATAGATGCAGACATGCACACACACACACGGATGCACACTAAAAAAAAAAAAAAAGAAAGAAAAAAAAGCGACAGGAGGATCGGGCAAGAGGCAGTCTGATTGCTCATCAAGCGGCAAGCGGGAGCTGGCGAGAGGCATCAATAGGACTGAGGCTCGGTCTCCCGGGCCCACCTGTCGATTACAGTGGTAAAGACAAGCTACCTGGTGCCTCAATCCATTCCGAGCAGCCTCCGCCGGGCCTGTTAGACACCTGAAGAATCTTGATGCCGGCAGGGAATAAGGGACCTTCCACTTCGCACCGGCACATACGCGGCGGTTTGCCACGGCTGCATAAACCATGGAGATAAACAACTGCACAGAGGAACGGGCTGAGGATACAGATCTGTCGCTCATGTGGTGGAGATCCAGTTTTGTAAGCGAGAGAATGAGACAGATTAATATCAGGCTGTCCGCAGATACATGTAGAGCGAGAGTCTCACAAAGAGCTACAATGCGTTGCATCGACACAGTAAAACACAGAATAAAAACGGAATTCACAAAAAAACAAAAAAAACAAAAAAACCCACAAAGCCCGTAAAGTGCCGCGGCTATTTACAGCACAACAGTCCCAAACAGATCTTGCAGTGTTACAACCGTAAATGGGATGTTTATCAGCATTTGGCCTCCAGAGCTGAATTGTGTCTTCCGAATATTTGGCCAAAGGACAACAATCCCATTGCCCTCTGCTGGTTTATAATTAGACGAGATTAGAGCGGGATCAAGCTGTTTCTTTCTCCCATTTATTCTCCCGAGGGAGAGCAGGGTGCAGGGGTGGGAGGTTTGACCCTGTCAAGTCCACTAACCTTGGACACAGAGCGGAAACATGCACAAAGATGATGATCTCCGAGGAAGATTAGATCCGCTGTGCATGATGGTATATTAGGGAAGACATAGCTGTCTGCTTTTCATCCAAACAGTTAGTAAACTCTTTGAAAAGCAAACACACATGCATACAAAGTTAATCAACCCGGTGCATTTTAGATCATTTTGGTGGGAATTGCAAGCACACACACACTGGTTGAGCGTTTCAGAGTTTCAGCACCATGGACAGCTCTCTGACTGACTCTCGCTGACTCTCTCTCTCTCTCTCTCTCTCTCTCTCTCTCACACACACACACACACACACACACACACACACACACACACACACACACAGAGGCTGTGGGGTTAATTGATCACGTTTCCTGATGAATTTGCCCCGCTGACTTCATGCTAGTAAATCTTGCCAATACTAGGTCACAGGATATTGATTCTCACTGAGGTCGGTGCAGGTATGATTATTAAGTGGGTGATAATCAAATCTGAAGACATGAGCATAATTGATTTTAACCCTCGCTGGATCTGGAGGCTCTTCTCTAAGCTGCCGCTCTAAGAAACGTTCACACTGTAAGAGATGGGGGTGACGAGGACGCGGAGTCTCACGTACGAGGATCTCCTGAAGAATCCGACTGCGTTCTGGACCGGATGATGCTCATCCTGTGCGCAATCACGGCCTCTCACTTCACCGCTCCCCCCCCCTTTTTTCCCTTACTCTCCGTTTCAATGCACAGGTCGGCGACTCCTCCGAAGCTAGATGGCAGAAGAGCCCCACTGCAGCTGAGCTGCGCTCTGCGCCGTCATCACTCCCTCTTTGCATTGCAAATTGCCCAGTCCCATCACTCCCAATAACGGCAGCGCTCGATCTCCAAAATGAAAATCAGAGTTATGGTGGGATTGCCTACCGGGCGAATTTCTTTCATCAGCTTTCGGGACGGGATGCTGCTTGTCTGGGTCCCACCTAACACCCACCTCCGCTCCCTGCCTCCCCTCACGCGCCACACACACACACACACACACACACACACACACACACACACACACACACACACACACACACACACACACACACACACACCACATGCTGTCATTAAAAGAGTTCATTCCTTTCTCAGGATTTACATTCTTCCCGTAAAGACGCACATCCTCTCTCTCCTCCTCCTTCACCTCTTCCTCCTCTCCTGCCACCCACACCTCCGCTGTTCCCGCTTCATGATTAGTGATCCACACCTAAAACAAATCATACTTACACAGGGCGCTCTCTCTCTCTCTCTCTCTCTCTCTCTCTCTCTCTCCACCCGTCACCCCCCCCCCCCCCCCCCCTTTCTTTCTCTCTCTCTCTCTCTGCGTGCTTCAATTGCCGATCGATGAAGGCAGCATTCAGACTGTAGGACAGTCTCCTCTCCTTCCTCTGCCGCTTCATAGGGACTCAAAAAAAAAAGGGAAAAAAAAGAAAAAAGAAAAAAAAAAAGATGTTTGGCAGCGGAGGACGCGTGAGCGCACCAGCACAGATCCTCACACTTGATGCCCCTCTCAGCAGAGATGGTTGAGCCCTGGTCCAGGTTGCTGTGGTCCTCTCCTAAAATTCAGTCTCGCTCACTCCTCTCCCATCAGCTGACATAGCGCGGCGGGCGGCTCTGCCTGGTTCTCCTCTGAGAAAAAGGGGAGAAAAAGGGAACCCACTTCAACCCAACAGAGAGAGAGAGAGAGGGAACAAAAAAAATAAAAAATAAATAGGCTGTAGGTTACATGTCTGAGTTGTGAAACATGAAGGGGATTTACAGAGACGGATACTACGACGGATCTATTGAACTACGGGACGTTTTCAACAGGAGATGCGTTAAATGTGGCCGAGGGGACTTTGTTCAAGCCAAAACGATGCGGATTAGGACGGGAATTGTTTTTTGGAATCTCATCTTTTCACTGATGTTCACTTGTGTGAAAGGTACGAGCCACTGCAGCAATTCTCTCCTGTTTTCTGATGCGCTTGGTGTGCCCGTGTGTGTGTGTGTGTGTGTGTGTGTGCGTGCGTGCGTGCGTGCGTGCGTGCGTGCGTGCGAGAAAATCAAAAGCCTTAACGTTTACAGACGTGCGCAGAAACAGGCTGCCACGGTTTGCTGGTCGGAGTTTTTAAAGGACGCATTTCCAGCCGCTTTAGCGCTCAATGCAGGCTTTGACTGAGCCGCTCAATAGATATTCCTGCGGTAGCCTACGCTCCTTCTAATAGCCTACGTGAGCTGCTTTGCTTAGTAGGGTAACTAGTGAATTGTTGGAGGCGCAAGTGCGTGCACTGCAGATCTCCTATAGGATGTTCAGAGATTCTGATTTATTCAGGCTGGAGCTGTTCCCTCTTTTCTGGGTCGACTTTTCAAGTATTTATGTGGGTTTTTTTTTTTTTTTTTTTTTTACGTCACGCCAGAATTTGTTTGGAGCCTTTAGGAGGGCCCAGGCAATTAGTGGTGTGAAACCAATTTGTCGACTGGTGTTTATCGGGACTCGCCGGTGCAGGCAGGTGTAAGGTGGGCTTGTTAGTATTCCGGTGGCTCTTTTCTCAGGGTCCGTCCTCTCAGTTCTCGCCTCTAGCTGGTGAGGTAACCGCTGGGTCCCATTTTTTCTTGCCCTCATATGCATCAGCTGATTTTCATTCTGACGATGAACAATTCAGCTCTGGTGAGGTGCAACTTTTGTGGTACAGCTTCTTAAAATGCATTCCTCCGTGACCACATGGCGCAACAGCAATCCTGGACTTTGCACTTATCTGCCCGGTCACATCTGTCTCCCCCCCCCCCCCCCACTCCAATAATGAGACTCGTGCTATTTACATACTACAGCCTCAGTGGGAATCAGACAAAGCAATTGTTGCTCATTCACAGCACTGTAATTGCCATGTGGCCATCCATTCAACTGACACGTAAACAACATTGACAGGAAACAAGTAAAAATCCTCTTCCCGGCTCGCATGCATTATCAATTATATGTTGATTGCAAGGAAAAAGTCTGTGTTTGTTTGTGTCTGTGTGCGATATATTTAATGATGGTGTGCAAAATCATCCTCTCCAACTCAAATTAGTGCCAAAAGAAATAAAAAAGGCAAATCTAATTCCAGTCCTCCAAATGTTTTTCTTGCCAGTGTGTGTGTGTGTGTGTGTGTGTGTGTGTGTGTGTGTGTGTGTGAGTGCATGGCTATTTATCTGTTGAATGCATGTAGAGTATGTGTATGTGCTTGAGTCTGGGCACTCAAAGATATCAATTTACATGCAGATTGTTCACCCTGTGAGTAATTCCCATGTCTGTCTATTGGGGGTGGATGGAATGTGCAGCATGCAGAGTAGCAGCGCCCACCAAGAATGAGCCAAGCCGAGTCGAGCAGAGTCGGGCGCAGTGCTGTTTCATCACCACCCACATTGTGGCAATGTCAAACCTCGAGGCCACTGCCAATCCTCCCAGTTCTGTTACTTATTAGGGAGCCAGCCAGCCAGGGATTGGGGAAGTGTGGGGCGGGAAGGGTGGAGGGGGAGGAGGCCTTTTTTTCTTCTTTCTGAAAAGTGCAAAGGAAATAGTGACACGGAGCAAAGGGGCGGAGGAGGAACCACGGCACCGCTGTTGTTCCTCTGCCCTGACAACTGACACGGTGTTTGCACAAGTAAAGGAGATCCACTAGATTTGGCCTGTGACTCACTGCTCCTTCTCAGATAATGATGCTGTAAAAAAAGACCTCTATCGAGCAAAGTTTGTACAGCAACACTTTGCTGGAGGAGCCCTCTCATATTAGATTACTTTCGAGCCAGGATCGTGTGTGTGTGGGTGGTGCTCAGTCCTCTGTTTACAAAGTTATCTCAGTCACCTGTCCGATTCTTGGCTCTCAACGCAATTTAGCAACTTAGATGTGGATTCAAGAAAAATACATTCTCGTTGCAGCAGTCCACTGCCAAACAACTGAGGACATCCACTGCAACTGTGTCATCTAATCCTCGGGGAACTTATAAAACTGCCCGACACAGACACAAATTTAGGAAGCTAAATTGCAGCGACTGGATTTTATTTTTCACGCGGAGCAAAAGACTTGGGTCAGAAACTAATTGAACTCCTTCACGCTGATAGCGAGCACTTGACTGTATCTTCTGCTGAGTGCAACAGCTGCATTTTCTTCTCTCGTGACAATCACGCCGCATTCTTCAACTCGATGACGATCAATCAAGTTCACAAAGCCGAGAGCGTCCCATTCTTATGAATCAGGCTCGTGTGAGCAGTGAATAATATCCTGTGGGAGAGCAATGCATAAGATTCAGACTGGAGTTGTGCTCAGAGCTTCCTGGATCTGACCTTTACATTGTCTATGGTTGCGCCTTATATAAAGACGCACATGCTTGCGATAGTGAGTAAAGAAGCTGTACACGACTTATGATCTTATTATGCTTTGCTCAGTATGAGCTGCATGAGTTTGTGCAACCATGAATACACTAATTCCCTTTAATATTCCACAGTCCAAAGCGAGAACGTGTTCATAACTGCTTTACCAGCCGAACATATGGGGACTGATAAGTGTCAGTCCATGCGTTGTAATTCATGCAGAGCTAGAATGTCACCCAGTCGAGTGCGTACCTCCACCAAGGCCCAACAGGCCCCTTTCTTAATCACTCATAGATACCAGACCCCTAAATACGTTACATTTTTCTTCATCAAGATCCCTGAGAAATTAACAGAAATGTTGCCAAACGTTCCATCTCTCGCAACATTACATCCATCCATTTATCCAGATGAGCCCAAAAAGCAAATGGGGTCGATTCTAGGGTGATGCGCATCTTCCATCCAAGTTTTGTGAAAATCCATCCAGTAGTTTTTTCTTCATTTAATCATGTTCACAAAACCAACCAACAAGCCGACAGAACCGTCACAGCTTTTTTTAAACCTACCGCCAATCTGCAGTAATGAAGAGACTATTGAGGGAAAACTCGTGGTTCATGGCCTAGCTGTTGAAGAATATGGTCTGATAAATAGCCAACAAGCTATTTATATGCATACTAATAAGCAGCTAGTTGATGCTTATAAGTGTACCCTAATCTCAAGTGTTGAATGGGCCATTAGAATATTTCTCCTTGAACCTGATGAGTGGTATCTCACTTCACATTGTTATCTATATTAGACATGATAACACCCCCGGTGTTCAGTGTCTTGTAGCGGACAGTCCTAGTAGAGAGCTGATGAGGAAAAGCGGGGGGGGTGGGGCGGGATCTTCATGGGGAGTTGAAGGGACGCCACGGGAGAGGACACACAGAACACACGGGCGCTGGCCTGTCTCACGCGCTGACATTAGCACGTCAAATGACAGCGAACGACTGATGATGGTGAACAGATTGTTGAAAAATCTGTTGCGTCCCATCGCTTCTGTTCCTTGTGATTACGCTCTATCCCTCAAATTTCCACCTAGCTTCCATATTTTGTTAAAATGTTGTTGTTGTTCTTTTAAAACTCTATGCCAGACAATCCTTAATTGCTGTTAATCAGGTGCGTTCTGCACAGACAGTAATCTGGCCACTGAGCCCTTGATGAAGACTTTCTCTCAATGTGATTATGTAAACAGACTGGAAAGGCTGCTGGGGCTAATCAGGATTACAATTTGTCTGTGTAATTATACACTATCTACAGGGAATTTAGGGCATTATCCCGCTGCCCCTCATGTTCTTGATCTTCAACAGTAGAATAAGTAGAGCACAAGTATGAGTAAAAAAGTGGACAGTCTCCAGAAGACTTCAGAGTTCAGCTCGACCCGGAAGGAACTATATATAATTTTCCAGGATACAAGTTTACTCCCTGGACCCCTGATGCCTCTTTTAGTGCTGACATCCAACTGGACAGCCTTAGCGGGGTTTCCGATGCACTACTGGCCTCTCGCCCGTGGTTTTCGGCCTGGCCCGGGCTCTTAAATGTTGCTGACAGGTCCCTGCGAAGGTTGGATATAGTTTGCTGGTTCTGATTAAGTCAGTTCTTCTCAGGTATCAGTTTTAATATAAGCGGTACTCTTGGGGGGAGAGAGATTGGCAATATCTTGTCTTCGGGAAGAAAAATAGCTCACAGTTTGTTGAGATTAAATGTAATAGGCTGAGGAGAGGCTGCTTCCAGAGTCAAGGCTACAGATTCAAGGTGGACTGTCTTCTGCACCTCGGGTGGGGATTAAACTCCGCTAACTGTCTGGAGGCATGCCGGCTGATAAAAATGTGTGCATTCATTTAGCCCAATGCATGCAGTGGTGGAAATCTCTAAACCCTGACAGGTGAGAAGTTTGCTGTCACATGGTGCTGGGATGTATCGATGCAAATGCTGTGTTTAACTTACAAGGAACACATTTGTTTTAAGTGCGATATGGAACTAATAAAACAGTGACTACACTGCTGCATATAAAATGTATGTCCTGTGTTCACTGACGCTAACTAATATCCATACCAAGCCAATACTTTTCATTAATCCTCCTGAGATTTGTATCCAAAGTGTGTCGTATTTCCAGTGTTATCCACTTTATAACCTTTGACCATGGCGTACCCGCCTACCGTCACGAATCCTCCCTCACACTGATGACAGCTGCTCTTGTTTGTGTCCATGGCTGTCGGCTGGATTTTTGATCTGTGACAGGAGAGCAGGCAGGGGCGAAGCATGGCCAGGGAAACAAAGTGTGCTGATGTGAAGGTAATTGAGAGGGGAGACTGCTCAGCGATTCAACAGCATATTTCAGCAACAATTAAAGTGATAGGTGTGGATAGCTTAACAGCTACCTGTTTAGACTCTCAACTACATTGTTCAGTTATCAGTGTTTAAGGAGGCAGCACCGGACAATTTTATATTCCATGTAGTTAGAAAAGAGACTAAGGCAGGTAGATTGCAGAGAGCTCAGATGTGTGCGAGCTGCTCTCAGGTCAGCAGCTTAGGAATTATTGATTTTCTCATAAATGCTACATTTCTCTTAATTCAACAATTGACTCTTTTAAGTTGTCTGACATCCTCTGCCAGGAGGCAAGTTGCAATGTGATCTCAAATACATTTTACATTCAACATGAGAGGAAACAAACACCGACTTCTGTTGTGCATGCTGAAAAAAGTCATTGATTGACTAATCATCTGATTTATTGTTCCATGCTGCGTTTTGACCTTTGGACGTGGCCTGTGGAACTGAATGTATTAACATACTTATTCATCATCCATCAATGTCCATTCCTAGTTCAAAACCTGGTCTAATTTAGGTCCTAATCAAAAACACACAGTGTCACTGATTGTAAGAAGCTAAACCTATAGGCCGAGCCAATATCACTGAACTGCAGTGGCAGCAGTTTAGGTCTGCAGTGCCAGTCCGACCTGTGGAGACTCAAAGAAATGACAGTGACAGCAGGTTTGAAATGACAAGAAAAAGACAGGGACAGTAATACCTGTGTTACTGTGGCACTTCAGGCTATGTGTGCCACAACTGTAGTGTTTTTTTAGTGTCTTTTTATTACCTGCGCCGCAAGTGTGTGGGGTGTGTGTTTATGTTCGTGTGTTTCTTGGAAGGGGCAATGCAAGGGA
Source organism: Acanthopagrus latus (assembly GCF_904848185.1). Taxonomy (NCBI): domain Eukaryota; kingdom Metazoa; phylum Chordata; class Actinopteri; order Spariformes; family Sparidae; genus Acanthopagrus; species Acanthopagrus latus. Next base: position 10,884,904 of record NC_051055.1, read on the forward strand.
TGTTATCTACATTTTGTTTGTTTAAAAATGAAAACGGGATAACGCAGAGGCCACTAGACAATTTGTACAATAGGTTGGCTCAAACTAGTTAGACGAGTTAGAGCTGGAACAATTCATTGATTCATTGATTAGTTTCACTATTAGTTTTCAATTGACAGAGTTGTCAATCAGCAGCTATTTTGACGATTGATTATCATGCCAGTTCTTTTACAAGTCGGATTAAATTGAAATAGCTTTTTCCAGTTTTTCACGTGAAGCATTAAGCTTTTCCTCATCACGCATGATAGTGAACTGCAGATCTTTGGGTTATGGACCGTTGAGAGAAACAAAACAATTGAGGACATCATGTTGAGATATGGGAAATTATAACAGACATTTTTCACGGCTGTTTGACATTTAACGCGCTAACCGATTAACTGAGAAAATAAACGATAATGAATATTATCCCCTATTGCTGCCATAACATGAGTAAGATTAATACTGTTTCCATAACTGTCAACGGTATTATTGTTTTCATAATTGTATTTTTTGCCACTTAACACTATGGCTGACTTCTCTGATGGCCAAGTAATTGAAAAAACAGATATTAGGATTCATACATCAGATGTTTAGCAATGGAAATTGGAAATACATTTACAATACCTTTGGGTGTTTTACAGCCACAAATTGTATAGCACTGAATTGAATTTCTGTTTGATTACTTCATATGTGCTGCAGGATGTGACCCAGTTTCCTGACGGTACTAGTGCTGTTCGATCTTTTCTACTGTTCTTGTAACATTAAACACTGTAGGAATGAGAATAAACAAAGCTCTTCAACATGATTATCTATCATTGTATTTGTCTCTCAACTGGCGTGGGACATTTTCCCAACCAAAAATAAATCAACAGAAACATGCAAATGCAATGCAAAACACTGCAGCTCTAACATCGCCTCTAGGTGGTGCAAAATTGCTAAACTCCTGCGGAATTTGGTATCATGATAATCAGAGTATCTGCAGCCAGCTTTACTTTAATGAGGCCATTTGTGATTGAGTTACAAGCCATGAAGCAGTAAGCAGAAAAAAAAACAAAAACGAAAAAACATCCTCATTCTGTGAACAGGCTGTTTACCAGAGGAAGCTGTTTACTTGCAAAAGTGAAAAACAGTCAAGTATTGTTCGAGCCTTCAGATGGGAAGAGACAGATTCTTGTGCTCTGTGCTTCATTCCTTTTACCTTTTTCGGGGTAAAGTGAAGTGTTGATGTTATTGTTTGTTTGGGAAATTGGAGGCTGGAGAGACAGGCGTCCTATTAGATGTGTTGTTGGCTCACAGTTTTGTGTTGTACAGCAGCTCTCACAGTGGTGGTCTGGCATCAGGTGCAATATGGTTCAGTAGCACTTTGAGGAGGTATTGGTGTCTAGCCATGCAATACTGTATCTGCAGGGAGGTAGGTAAAGCGCCGGGAGCACGCAGACGTTTGGAAACAGTTATTATACTTGGCTACGCAGACGCACGACGTCTGTTATTTTCTTGTGCAGTGGTGTGCGTTTGGTGTGTGTGTGTTTGTGGACGAGCCAGCTGTGTTTCGGCGTGGCAGTGTATTTGATTTTAGTATTTCTCACCTCAGCGGTTGGCAATTTAAAACCACCGAATGGAATATTTCCGAGCCCTTTTCCAAATTGCAGTGACACACTCATGAGGTAATAGTCATTCTCTAGAAAGCCTCTTTTCTATTTCTATTGTATGGAGCCCATTTCCTTTTCATCAAGCATGCAGACAAGCATGGTGAGGGGCTGCGATTATGCACATCCTATCTGTATGAATTGTGAAGGTGCAGCACAGCCATGCAGATAAAATCCCTCTCTTTGGGAACATCAATTTAAGGTTTCTGTCTAGTAAGGGTGCTGGCTGGGCCCGAGCAGTCATCACTGTTGTATTTCTGGCTGTGTTGATGAAGAATTATTTTCTCTTCCCTCCGCATTTTTCTGTCTGTGGCACAGAGTACGGCTTGTCATAGAGCTAAGAGAAAAAGTGTTTGGATTGCTAAAAACAAAATTACCTCTAAATATAACTCATAAGTGCTGCAGCAGCTCCTATTTGATATGCTGCAGACCCTGAAGATTCAAGATCTAATGGTGTGACAGCAGACGAGCAACAAAAGGATTTGTTTTCTCTTCCTTGCCAGTTATGCTCAATTTTGAACATCATCTATAATTTTTAAATCTATAACTTTTTTTTCTCTCTTCATAAAATCAAATTCTGAGCAATAAAGCAGAGTCTATATACACAGCAGTGCTGTTTCTCTTCGTTGTGTTTTGTCGTGCGGATGTATCCCACCAGGATGTTTGTTGACCTTTGTCTCGTATTGTAAGGGCTCTATCTTTCCAGTCACTGCTCTGTAACCAAGCCCCCCGATGGATATCTCTATATTGGCTGACTCACCCTTAAGGCCAGGTGCAAATCAGTGCAGGTTTTCTTTTTTGAGTGGATTTTTTTTTTTTTTTTTTTGTCCCCTAACTTTGATTGCTTAGCGTGGCGCTGCAGCGTACCCCTCTGTTTTGTGATAGGTCATGAGCAATGATGAAATGCCATCCGGAAGAAGAGGCGTCCTTGACTGGGCATACGCTACATCGAGAGGAAATAGGGTACCAAGCAGAGAGGGAAAATAATGCATGCCAAAAATAAGTCTGGAAGAGGAGCTTGAAAGCGCATAGCTCAGTAGGCTTGTGGATACTGGGCTTAGGATCTGTTTGAAGAAGGATGCTGTGATGTATGAAGGGTGAAGGCAAAACACTCCTCGTGCATAGATCGACTGGTGGTCCGAGTGGTGTTCAAAGCGAGGATCTTTTCTTTCTAAAGCTCTGGAAATGTGCATTTTAGTATGATCTCATGGTATCACCTTTAATATAATTTTGACTGTACTGCTGTGAATGAAACTTCTTTATACAGTCAGTATTAATCAGACATACAGCATATTTATGTACAAGTACCCCTTATGGTCCCTTATGTTCCCATTTCTTATACACAGTGCCTGTATGAATCAGACATGAAGGTCTATAGATGTCTTATGTTCTGTATCAACTCGCTAACACTGCTTGTGTCAGAGATTCTAACAAGTCACTTATTAAGAATTACCTTTCCAGACTCGCCACTATTCTAACACTGCTGACCTATCCTACCTGGTACATTAGCTATTCAAATAGAGGGTGCAAGGTTAAAAGTCACAAAAAGAATCCTAAAAGAAACATAATGAAATTGTACATAATAACCATGAATTATACTGTGCAGTCATAAAAGCCGTTAGTCAAAAGGTGTAATTAGCATTGAAAAGGAAACATTGCATGAGTGTACGTTTCCTTGGTCTCTAGACTCAGTGCATGACACATGCTGGCTACAATTATAGCTGCATTGAGGTAATTTAACAATGTGATGTACACAGATACAGATACATGCAGTTGATGAAGCACTAACTCAGCCGTGTCAGCTGTTACTCCTATTCAAGTGTCCTTGAGCAAGACAAGGAACCCATAATTGTTCCAGATGTGTGTGTGAAAGACAACCCAAATCTCCAGGATAAATGTTGCAAATCACCAATATGTTGAAACAGCATCTTTGAACTGATGTACAGAGGCTGTGTACTCGCTGCACTGGCCAGGGTTTGATTCCAACCTGAGGCTGTAAAAAAAAACTCTCTCTCCCTGTTTCTTGTCATTATTTGCTTGTGCTGTCAAAAAAACCCCATGAAAAATAGCAACTAATGTTGATGTGATAGACTGAAATGTACAAATTCAACATGCAGATACATTCAATGCAAACATTTATTCCGGCGACTGAGCTGGTAAAAAAAAAAAAAAAAAAAAAAAATCCAACCGGCAATAATGTAATTATGAAGTTTGAGAATATATGTAATGTATCATCCCCTCTTTTAAGTTCTGTAGACTTTTTAAAGCAAAGTCCCTTGACAGTGTCTTACAGCCAAAGCCATATGCCCTTACAAAGAGCCTTGCATCTGATGTCCTCTCCTTGTTTTGTCTGTCCACACATCACAATCATGCTTCTTATGAAGACCCTAAGAACAAACTGTCTTTGATGTATAATGCATCAAACGTGTTTCTCCCAGATGGTCACTGTTCACAAGCAACTGATCTTGAGTCCAAAGAACTTTTTGAAATCTTTAGTTTCCAAACATGTGCGGTCACTCCCTCAATGTAAGCCTGACTGGGGCCAAAGGGGGGCGCTACATTTCTATAATTGCTGGAACACTGAATGCCATTTATCAGGGAGCAAAAGCTTGTTGTGCCATTATTACTCTGATTGCTGTAAGGCACAGGATTTTGTTAGATTAGATAAACTTTATTGTCTCATTGGACGTGCAGGCTGCCATATAAACTGGGGACAATAGACAGTCGATGAAGGACAAACATAGCACAATAGATAGCAGATCATTTCCATACGCTTCAAGGACTGTATAGCAAATGGAGCACATTAAATGTGCAAAATTAGGTCTTTCATCAAGACTCAACAGTTTGACTGCCTGCGGGGGGAAAATAAGAGTTTGTCTGACAGTTAAATCCACCCTGGGGCATCCTGAAGCGACGACCTGAAGCCAGAGGGCCAAAGTGAGGATGTTTATTTTCTCAGCCAGTCTCATGATGGTCTGTTCGAAACAGTCGATTAGGGATGGGCAATCTCTCATTAAGCAATCATCCATTTATCCCATGATCTGTTTGTCACTCATAATAATTTGGATGGCAGTAAATGACTCCACCTCTCCTCTCCCTATTGCGCATAATGATTCCTCTTTATGACCCAACTATAAATCTGTTTAAATGGTGGAGGACAAGTTATAATGCCGGTGACTGGTTTTGGGGGCACCGATCCCTTCAGACATGAGTAGCTTGTGTGCTGGAAAGCCAAAATGTTGTCTCTCAGCTGCCTCCATGCTTAAAGCGAGCATTAAGTAATCTATTTAGCCTGCAACTAAATCTATAATGGGACACCTGCTATGATGCATAATGCATTCAGTCTACAAAATCAATCTTATTTTCCATCCACGCAGGGTACAGCACTGTGCTCCATTAACTGCTTCATTCAGCCCCAAATCTCTGTAGTCACCTGGCAAAGAAGAGAGAATCACGTGCCGTTGTCTCGTTTTTGCCCTTTGCATGTATAGATATGCACGCGCTCACACAAAGACATGCTCGTACAATTCAGTCTGACAGAGAGACAAACGCCTTCTGAAACCTCATCAGGGTGGGGAGACAGCTGCCATTTCCTGTCTGTTTCGCCTGGCAAGTTTAGCACTCACTCACGAGCATGAAAGGTTTTCGTGCAGTGGAAAGGTGGTATTTGTGTGTGTGTGTGTGTGTGTGTGTGTGTGTGTATCAGAAAGGTTACGGGTAAATGTAACTGTTTGAGGAACAGCTGGGACCGCTCACACGCTGTCTGTCATCCAGCCTGGCTGCCTGATGAAGCCCCTGTTCCTGCCAGACTTGTGTGTTGTGATACTAATTTATATTTCTGAACCGCATTTTCCCCACTGTGCAATCACAGCATGTTGTTAATTTGGTTTCTCATCACAATTTATGGTCGGTGCTGCAGCGTGGCACTAACATGGGGTCGGTGAGAAACCCCAGGGAGTGTTTTTTTTTTTTCTTTTTTCTTTTTTTTTTGTACAATTGAAGTGATGATGGAGGTCAGAGCCGGCTACTAAGCAGTGACGGCGGAATTCAAAGAAGACAAACTGATGGTGTACAGTGAGCGGTAAATGGATCTGATGTCCTCTCTCCTCTGAAAGGAAGTGTGTGTTGTCACCGCGTTTTTCTTTGAAGTAACAAGATGATTGTTTACAATGTTCTTTTTGTAGATACAGCGCTTATGGAGATGACAGTGCTTAACATATTACAAGAGCCTATGAATCAGAGGATTGAGGGGGATTCTAATTCATAAAGGATAGCTTATGGGAAGAAACAAGCGGGGCGCTGGATAGTTGGAGGGAGGAGGGAGTGAGGCGAAGACGGGAAAATGAGAGGTAGAATATCAAAGCAGGAAGGGACAGAGGGATAAAGAAAGGGAGGGAATAAGTGGCTGAAGACAGGGTGTGATAGGAAGATGAAGGATGAAAGGAATACATAGATCTGAGATGGGGGGAAGTGGAAAGAGGGAAATAGATATCTTGGCAATGAGCATCTGCTCCATCATCTTTAGAACATCAGAACAATCAGCCACACAAACTGTGCTAAGCAGTTCACACAAATAGCATTACTCTGAAGAGTTGGTAACAATCTTCATCTAATGCTTGGCAAACACTGCAATATTTCTGGGTCTTATAGCGCTCCTGTGCCTGCTGTAGTCTGTAACGCTGGGTGAGACAAGACAGCCTCGAATTAAAGCAAAACACCTGAAATCTAAACAGGTGTGCGCCTTCCTGCCACTGAGATTAACAGAAGGTTAAGGATTTATGCTATCCTCCTGTGGCCGGCTACAATTACAAAACTGTGTGGTAACACAATCACAATTTAAGTCTGGCTTACTTGAGTCTCCCACATGGTTATGTAGCCAGGATTAAAACTGCATGTCTCTGGTTTCATGCATTTTTTAAAGGCTGTTCAAAACTTTTGCGGAGTATATTGTTGCTCCCCCTGTTGCTGTTGAATATTTAGTGCAATTGTATCCTCCTATGGCCGTGGCCAGGTAAAATTAAATTTTAGATTAATGTATTCATAATTATGTTCATGAAAATGGAGGAGGTGACTTTCCAAGATTAATAATACACTGGAGCTGAACATCAGTTTTCACATGGTGTGTTGTTATGCATATCTGCCCTCATGCATATCTAATCCCCATGCTTCTGCTGAAGAGAATTATGTCTGCATTGCAACTTGCAGGTGGGCTCAGCCTCGGTAATGGACATTTCTTCCTCAGAATTATTTTTCAAGGCCCTTAAACATTCAGTGTGGGTGAGAAACATTCTGTCTTGTCTCCAAGTGCTCATCATTAGCTCTAACTTTTTTCTTTTAAAATGCCCTACATACGCCCGGCCGAGCTATTAATTGTTTTTAGTTAAAAACACAAGCATTATGTTGCTGCTAGGAAAATGTGTTGCTGGCTCTTTTGGTGGCAGCTCTGTGAAGATGAAGGCAATGTGGATCAGGCAGACCCAATTTCAGTTCATTAAATTCAAGAATGAGTAAAAACTTAACTTGTAAAATGCAACAAAACAGATTGCGCAGACCACCAGGCCACCAGATGAAATAAATATCAAAATAGCTGTTGGTCAAATATGCTGTCGTAATGCAATTACACCCTTGTCATCAGAAATCCACACTTCTACCACAATGCTCACATATTTGTTGGATCAGTGAAGATGGTTGTTCTGGAAATTATTACATTCCCGAGAGTGCTTGAAACAGCAGTAATGCACCGTGTCAAAGGTTGGATCATGTTGACCCCGTAGGTGGCGCATCAGTGCTGCAAATTTGCCATGATTACCCTGTTTGCTCAATGGTGGCGGAAAAAATTGCAACTTAGACATGCTTCAGACCTGAGCAGGGAAGTTTTACCACTGCGTTTATAGCAGCAGTTCATTGCCAGGCACATCATAAACCTGTTATATACTGTATGTACAACTGTATCTAAAAGGAGGTCAGGCCAGTTGATGACTCGATACAGCGGGAGTGAATTGGCCTCAGGGGCAGGTCAGTTATCAGGACAATAGGTGGAGATACTGCTCCGTCAGGGGCCCCTGTGTGTATAATATCCTGAAGGTGTTGAAAGATGTAAAGATTGCGGAGACATTTTCCAGAGGATTATCATGTGTGTGATAACAGGTTTGTTTTATGTGAAATATAAACAGCTTACAGGCTTTGTCCAAAAATAATGAATCAGCTTGACAACAGGGAAATTAATTTTCCGTTTGTCTCGGAGTTTAACATTTTTGACTGTTCTGCCCACATCCATTTATAAAAAGGCGCACATATTATTGGGGCAAAAATTACGACTGCTTGTCTTATTAGAGGCCATTTTGGTTGCATGGCTGCCAAATATTTTGCCCCCCCCACACACTTCAAAGCATGTGTAGCGCTATGCAAAACATCCTTTACCTACTGAGTGTGACGAGCTAATTACAGAGTAAATTGTGGGGGGTAAACCATGCATCTTAATTAAGTTTGCTTTAGACAACATGCAAGATAGCCTCAAATAAAATGGCACTCTTCCTTTTCTGTGACACCATGTGTATGGGAGCATGCACATGCATTGTTTGTGCGAGTGTTGATAGAAGAGCATGAAAAAATACTGTGCTGTGAATTGATGCCGTTAATTCCTGTGAATATGTGTCATGCATTATGCTTGTGTATGTGCCTGAGTTACTTTGCTGTGGTACACTTGCTCATTTACATGAACACCACCAAGGTTAGCCAAGCAATCACATTATAGCAGTTTCACTGTGATAGTATAATGCTTCACCTAATATGTCCAGGGTATTGATTTCCTGCAAGCCAATGCAGCAAGGTGCAAAGATATATCTTGTGTGGGCTGTGAAACAGAGCGTCAAGGGCTTGTGGCACCAAATCGGGAGACCTTGCTTGTTGCTCGTCTCGGGGGTTTTGTAACCCTCTGGAAAGAAGTGGGCAGCAATAATACATCACAAGCTTTTTTCTGGTCAGTATAACACTGAGAAACATCGCGGCGCAGTCCTCAATTATACATTTATCTTGCATTATTACAGCAGCGGGTTTCACAGCTTATGATTTTTTGTAATTTTGAGGGCAGCTTTAAAATTGAAACACAGAACTTGGCTGTTACTCAGCTGGTTGCCAGATTTCCCTCACAGCTTCAGCCAGCTGAGAGAAATGTGGATTTTCCAAACAATTTGTTCTCAGTCGAAGAAATATTGCACCTGAACTCTATGGGCTGTATACAGTCGCTGCAATAAAAATGTTGGAATAACATCTGTACAGGCCTGTAAAGCCATTCAGTTTGTTTATTGCTGCTTGGATGTGTGCACCTGGCAAAATTAAGCTGTTTTCTGCAAGAATCTCTGCAAATGTACTCCTCTTCCATGTGCATTTGATGCTGATGGTGTTTCTTTTCTTTACAGGTTTTATCCACACTTGCGGAGGCACTTTAAAAGGGAGGAATGGGACGATAGAAAGCCCCGGGTTTCCATATGGATATCCAAATGGAGCGAACTGTACCTGGGTGATTGTTGCCGAGGAGGGGAACAGAATTCATATAGTTTTTCAATCTTTCGCTGTGGAGGAGGAATATGACTTTTTATCTTTGTATGACGGGCACCCACACCCGGCCAACTTCAGGACGAGGTAAGGAAGCATCCCTAAAGCCATGCACCTTGAAGGCTCTGTTTGATGACTGGCAGGTGGGACAGGAAGTAAGAGCGAGGAAAGCCTTCAGTGATGACTTCTGACGGAACATTCACCTTTAATGTACACATGACAAAGACTGCTTAGTATTCTTGTCAGCAAAGTGTCAGGCATGTCAGCTGCAGTGTGCGTGGATTTTAGAGTGTCTGCCCATTTCTGACATGGTTTTGTGCTGAATTGAAATGTCTTCATAAAACCGTAGAGGATTCAGATCTTGATTTTCTTATGAGGGGAGAGAAAAGAGGTTTATTTTGTGCTTTTGTTTGATAGGAGCCAAGATGATACTCTTTGTATATTAAACCAAAAAAGACACCACAGTTGAAATCATCAGTTTTGAGATTTTGGGCTACTTTGGCTCCATGACATGTCTTCTTTTAGAGTAGTGGAAATGCAGATTTGTGTGTAAAACAGGACATAATGTATTTGATTACAAATCAGTTTTATCATCATATACAAATCATACTTCTTTTTACCCTATTGACTTGTAGCGTCTTACTTTTTGTCTAAAAATATCAGAACTTCTACAGTACTCAAATGATTTTTTTTTCTCATTGTCTTACTCAGAAATGTGCATTTCAGGTGCAACGATACACACCAAACTTTTCAGTATTATTCCTACAATATTCGGAAAGTTTTAACAGAGGATTGAGTTCATATATAATTCAGAGCTGGATTTACATATCATTTTTCTTTCTAAAAACACTGATAGAATACATTTTTTTTTTAAATGGCTGTTGACATTATCTTCTGATTTTTGGAATGATTTAAAGAGAATCATCTTCTAAAAACCTTCGCCCATATATATCTACAAAATGAAACAAGAATTCAGAAAACTGTCTGTAACCAATGCTCAGATTTCTGTCCTTGAAATCTATACGGATTAGCACATATTTAATTATAAAATGCTACGTTTGCAAATTTAAACATTGCCTATCAATTGTCCCCTGTCACTAATCAACTGGGATAGTTTCATGGTGATATTTATTAGTTTGAAGCGTATGTATGGCATTGATACAAAAAACAGTATGGATCATTCAAGTACAGGAAAATCAGGGGGAAATCTATTTATCCCATGAAGCTCACTGAGGAGTGTCTCGTAAATGTGCTGGGATTCCACAGCAAAGAGACCCATCAAACTGAAAACTAAGCAGCATCCACATCATTTATTTCTGAATGAGCATGCTGTGCTGGCTTCAGTGATGCATGGGTCAGCTCACTAGCCACCATCCTTTATTCAAATGCTTCACTGGAGGAGTCAGAGGTAGAGAAAAACACGGGAATCCAGCAGAAAAGATCCGTCCTTGTTTACTTTATTCACTGAGCAGGCAAACAACTGTTTACTCGGTGTGCTTTCTGCATCCTCACAAAAAGCCTGAGGTTCAACTTGTGTGGGAAGATTTTTCCTTTTTTATTTTTTTTTATTTCTCCCTCTCCTCAGAATCCGTCTCTAACACCATTACTTGGCTCTGCCTTGTGTTTGATTTTTGACAGTTAATGTAGCGAGTGTTACTTGATTATTGAATTATACAAAGAAAACCTGACACCTGTGGTGAGATGACGTTGGTGACTTGCAGTGGAGGCTCACTGAACTCAACCCACATGTAAGATATCTTTAGAAAGGGACATAAGAGGCTCCTCCGTATAGGCAGCATATGTAGAAATACTGGCTTTTGTCGGATGGACACTGCTGAAGTGTTCTATTCATCATACTATCGCCAGCATGTTCTTGATCAAACCTTTCTAACCAGTTTGATTATGAAGGCTATAAAAGACATGCATATGATTGAGCAAGGGTCTTGAAAGGCAATGTTATTAGGATGTTCTCTTCTCCTAAATGAAACCTTATATAAATAATCGTTTTGTGCTTGGATTTCAAAGGAAATAAGCCACAAAGGTTTCACATTTTCCTTGTCAAACCAAATTGCTCAAAATAAACCCACTCTTTTTTAGATAAGTGTGATGTGTATTGTGGGGAGATTATCTCTCGTCTCAGCCGATAGTGAAGTCAGGATACACACATCAGCTCTTAAACCTGTCAAAAGCTTTTTTTTTTTCTTTTCCTTTTTTTAAAAGGACATCTTAGTGTCTGATTATCCACCTCTTATTCACAAGCATGCTCCATCAGAGATGAGAGTGGAGTCCAGCATTTCTCTGTGAAATGCTCAAAAAGACAGAGCCAACGTGATTTCTCTGGGCCCATTTACGTGGCTCAACTTCAGTGGAAGTGGACTGAGGGCACATGCTAATACAATGCAGGATGTATAGACAAGAGCGGCAGTGGAGGGGAATAATTCAAGAGCTGAATCATTGTTGATACTTCAGCCGCTGAATCACTTTGGATGCTTAAAAGATTAAGTTGCATAATTCTGTTTTCAAGGTCAGGCTTATGAGAGGTTTGTCACCATTCTTGTTTGGCGACACATCGCTTGATCTCACATATGTAGCCTAACTCTTTTCACAATTATGTTTTTTAAAAAAGCCTCAAAACATAATGCCTTATGTCTATGACCAGTTATATAGCAAATCAAGATATTGCTAGGACTTTACATCCAAATTATTCTCTCCTGAAGTTAAAATACTGGCAACCTCAACTTGTTCCTCTGTTGCTGGTAATAGATTAAACTGAGCCCGATATTAAGCATTATACAGCATAGCACACATTCTAAAACCCTGTGCTATAAACAGAGGGAATCATTTCAAGGCTAGATAATTGAGTTAAATGTCAGTAAAATGACATACATTTACAAGTCAGGGCAGGCATGATGATATGTTATCAAACATGCATGTTGCTGTTGCTTGATATGCTGAGATAAATCTTCTGGCTATTCAGTATAACAACCGTAATCACAGTGCCAGTAAAAACTTTAAAATGGATTGACATCAAAATCTTGAGTACTGGGCTATCATAATAAAAATGTGTGCATAATTATTGTATACGTTAAAAAAAAAAAAAAAAAGGAGAGGCAAAAAAGAGACAACCCCTCCATCGGGAATAATTCACATCTTGATGTCCGGATATTATGTTAAATATTATATTCCCAAATGTTCCATTATCCTTGAATGCAACGCCCGTCTCCCACACTCCCGACAAACACTCAAACTATCTTCGCACAGACAGCAGTGACACCTGTGTGGGAGATGAGAGTGTTGACGAAGCTTCAGTTTATCCTGTTATTAATAATTTGTAGTAAATAGCTTTCATTTAAAAACAAAACAAAACAAAACAAAAACACAACTGCCCCCCCTGGGTTTTCGTCTACATAATTCGCTAATCTGCTCAAATAACGCCACTGTCGACTAATTCAGGTAAAGCGAGCTGTAAGTCTTGAATGCTGGACACAGTCACCGGTGATATTGCCTGGAAACGTGTCACGAATAGCAACATGGCGGATAAATTAGCATCATCTGTGCGCCTGCAAAATCCAGGTAAGCTACATTACATGTCAGTCAGTTGCAGAGAAACGCCACACTCAAACGACACCAGTGTAATTTCACTTTTGGTATGGCTAAGTTACAGTTATTTCACTGACCTGGTATTAGTAGTTTTGCTAGCTACATGGACCAGTGCCAGTTAATGCTATCAGGTGCACCTGTGCTGAAATGAAGATGTGACGCATGAAGTGTGTCCTTTAAATAGAATGATGCTCAGCTGAGACATGTCAGTGTGGAGATGCCTCTCATTTGATAAGAGATATACGTCACTGATTTGAGAGTTTGTTTTTTTGTCAGTATTACATACTTTTTAATTGCTTAAATGTACAAACAAACAGAACACCATGCAACAGTTATCCTTTGATAGAAAATCTTAACAGCCTTGGTTCTCAAAAGTGGGGTCTGGGGATCAACAGTGGTCCTTGAGGGGATTCCAGGTGTCCACAGGAAAAAGGGGAATATTTTATTTTCATGCTAATTTAATCCATTATGAACACATTAACAGAACACATGAATTGTAATGAAACACTTAAAACACATTTACCAGATGAGGGAAAATCGTAATAACAGGGGGTTCATGGTTTAATTTATGTCAGTGTAGGGGTCCTCCATGTGAAAAGATTTGAGAACCACTGATTAACAGTATAGTTCAATTCAAAACCAAACACAAGAAACACCTAATGAGCTGCGTGGATGTATTCATTGCAGGGCTGTTTATGTTGGATTTCATCCTGAAATTGGAAAATGATACTATGTTAATGCGTTGTTGCCTGTTAAACATTAGTTGTAGAGTGCAAGTGTACTGTTGCTGTATTTGTCTCAACTGATCTGCATCACTCCACCTTGTCTTGTCAAAATGACAATTTTGAGTTCAGTTGAGGATGCAGTATATTTAGTGACAACTACTCTAGAAGAAAAACGACTGTCGCCAAGTTTCAAAGGTTGATTGTTGTTTATATAAAGAATAATCGCAGTTGTATTTCTATTAATAGACAGAAACAGGCATGCAGGTCAGAGGTGGCTGTACCATCAGATCGTGAACTGTGATTGTCTGCTTGGGTTTAGATTGGTGAGGATCAAACAGATAGTAGTCCTCTTTATCTAATGTTATCTGTCAGCTCTTTCTCACGTCGTGGTCCATTTCTCCCCGACCGCTAATTTATTCTAAAACAAGAGGTGTAATTTGTTATTTTCTGTTCAAGAAGGGTCGTTCAATTACACCCCCAAGACAGTTGTATTTGTGGTGGTACAAATCCTGTTCTTTGCTTATTCACAACAGTTTTAAATGTCTTGTAAGGTGATGTTACAATGGCAGTCCAATAACACTGTTGAAGATATCATATTTCTTTTAAGTTAAGTTTTAAACCATGTCTGGATGTCTCAATCTCTCTTCATTTTGTCCTTTTTTTCCCATCCTTTTGTTATTGGACCTTGGCATTCTGCCAGTTTTTAATTTTCGCTATTTAGTTTTTTATCAGCAGATCACTCAAGGGTTTGTGTAACCTTCAATTCTCAAGTGATACTTATGATTCTTGTCCTTTATGATCCTTGTCTAATAATGCTTATTGAAGAAAGTTAATTTCACAAGGTAAATTTTGATGTGAGATGGTTGCACCAGTTCAGGCTTTTCCCTGGCTCCATATGCAATTTTGATTTTACATTGGATGGAGAGATGTTTGGTTGGGATATAAAAGTAGATTTTAACATGTCTCTTTCAACTAGTGTGATTATATACCAGGAAAGACTAGTAAATATCTGTACTAGTGTTACTCTTGTTTACATGTTTGAGAATGGAGTAGAGCGATGTCAACAGTTAAACATCAAGATGGAAGATGACATCATTGTTTAGGTGGGCATTACTCAGTGTTTCTGAATTTGAGCTACTCTGTCTCCTCAGAGTTGCTGCAAGGTAGAAGTTAGTCATTAGAACACCACTGTGCTCTTTCTATCTCCATCTCTCTCTTTCTCTTCACTCTCACTTGCTCTCCCCCCCAAACGCTCTAGGTAGATGACTGCCCACCATTCAGTCCAGATCTTCTCTGAGGCTTTGCCTGTTAAATGTAGAGGTGTGGAAAGATGTATCGCAATGCGGATGTGGAAGATTCTGCATCAATGCAGAGATAAAGCATTAATGATGCAGCTTATGTTGATTGTCAGGTCTCAGCAGGACAATAAAGTCATGTCACAGTATTGCTCACATACTCTGGGTCTCTGTAAAGGAATTGATTAAAGAGTATGGTCTAGACCTAGACTAGTTAAAAACATTAGTGTGTGCTTTAGTGGATTAGGCAGAATCAAACTACTCAAATTTCTCTTCCGTGAATGACAACAACTCCTGCTTTACGGTAACCCTGAGGGCACCCACTACTTTTATGTCGTCACTGGTGGGCCGCCTTTTAAATCATGATGTTACAGTGGTACAGGGCTCAGTGGTTGATGCTATCGTTTACCAAAATCAGTTTTAGAGTAGGAGTGCCTTTTTCCTTGTCCCATATTACTGGTGAAGTTTGAAATTCACAAGCTATCACTGAGCAGTTTCTCTTATAATTCTTAGCAATGACACATGAAAAAGGCATTGCCTACTTTAAGTGGTGTGTTCTGGGGTTTGATGCTCATCCAGACTGCAATAAGTACTATCACAACCATTCAGCTAATAGCAGTCCACTAAACTGGCTCACTTTGCAAAACGAGCCCAAGTGACGTCTGCTGGCCAAAACTCTATCTGTAGTTTAAACATCAATTGACTTCACCCCAAATGACTTTATTTAATCCATAATAATAAAGACATTTTCTGTATATCAAAGCTTATAAAATAGGATCCACTTGGAGTATTGAAAATTTGAATATGGGACTCCAACACTCACGGCCTGGAAGATGTTTAGAATTCATATCACAGTACTGATAAGAATATTTTTCTGATATATCACAATATGGCAAAAGAGAAGCAGACACACATATAGAGACTTGGTGCTAATTGGAATAAATCCCTTTATAGTATGTATTAAACATCTAAGTCACAAACCTCACTGTCATTCTGCCAATTTTTAATTACAGTGATATGGAGTCATTAATTATAATTATGAAATAATAACATGCTTTAACAATATAATCTATGAGTCCAGTGAAAGGGCCTAACAATGACTACAGAGATGCTAATAACATTTCCAGGCTTCATATCAGTGTATAATTGTGTGTTAAAGGGTTGAGAGTTTTTACTTTGGCTTTAATTATCACAGAAATTATGTGTAATTGTAATAAGAAAGGGGAAGATGATATATGTAAGTAAATGACAGCAAATAGCAGGTGATCAATATGAGGTGGTCCAATTTGCTGTTTATAAATACCTGAAGAGATAGCATGCTCATAAGTTGTTATGAGCCTGAAAACCTAATTAAACATCATAATTTGATATTCAGTAACAATGTAAATGCAGATAAAGAAGCAGAGTAAGAGTTTCTTGCACAAATTAACCTACTTCCAAGGTCTATTGAGAATGGAAACTGTCTAAAAAGGTCAAAACTCCAGCAACAGTTGTAGTATATAGAACAGCTATGTGTTTCAGGTTGTGCCTTTCATGTCTAGATGACCTGGATTAAAGCCACAAGCTGAAACACGTTGGTCTAACAATATAGTTGTTCTTTATACTACAGGTGTTGTTGGAGTTTTGACCTTTCACCTTTAAATGTAGATTTGCAACGCTGAACAAATCCTATGGGTATTTGTAGTGAGGTGGAGGTTGCGTTACACCTTTTCTTTGTCCATCATTTTGACTGACAGAGTTGTAAAATTCCATCATAATCCATTATTACCCGTCATTTTAATTTAAATCTGTCTTGGAAAAAAAAAAAA
Source organism: Acanthopagrus latus (assembly GCF_904848185.1). Classification (NCBI taxonomy): domain Eukaryota; kingdom Metazoa; phylum Chordata; class Actinopteri; order Spariformes; family Sparidae; genus Acanthopagrus; species Acanthopagrus latus. The sequence goes on from NC_051055.1 coordinate 10,901,550, forward strand.
TTCTGTCAATGTCATAAAATATTGGGTTAGTGTGACCTCCGGTAGTGCGGTGTTCAGTGTTGTGTGAGTGGAATACATTTTGGTCAGGATTATGCAGGATGATGAAGACTTTGGATACAGTTTAATTGTAAGTACATGAAGTGTGCTTTTTTTTCAATTCAATGCAACCTTCCTCCTCCAGTACACTGAAGTGTTTGTTTACAGAGATGTCGGTTCCGGCATCTGCCATAGAGGGGCTGTAATAATATGCAGACAGAGAAAACACAACAAAGCTGATGTCAGGGAGGTGGCTGTGCTCCGTCAGTGTTTTGGTGGGAATGTATGATTGTCATGTGCAGGATGCTTATCTGCATTGACATAAATGTGAACTAGGAAGCCATACACCGAGATTCCTATAACAATTTTCCTGAAACACTAGGAATTCAAAATCTTTAAACAGTGCAATATGCTAAATGGTGTACAGGAGAGAAGTTAGACTGATGTGTGTTTCAGGCTATAGGATCTTTGAAAACTGGAGGAACTGCAGTGTCTTTTAGAGTAATATTTAAGTTGCATCACAGTTTATGTTGGATTATGTAGTACACAAAATATGGATGGTGCTTTGATGTTGTATTGGTCATCAGTTGTATGTTTAGCATTAAGGCCATAGTTCAAGGTGGTGTTGTTTTGGATAACACAATATTGAGAGGTCCTCTATTACTTTGTACTTTTCACTTATATGGACATGAGGGGGACAGCACATTGGAAACAACTCTTACTATATTGCAGTCCAGGACAAAGCCATCACCAATGATAATGCAATGCTAAAATATAACTTAATTAACACCTCAGACAGTGTCAACGAAACCTGAACATTTTTGGGACTGAGTGTAGGTGTCTTGTCAAATCATTAGCTTTAACGAGCTATTGCTGATTTGCTGTGTCAAATATGGTACAGGGTTAACAATTTGCAAAACAAGAAACCACAGATTATATTTTGCCGAGACTTCTTGAATGCACATTGAACTAATCCTGCCATTCAGAGAGGAGGAGGAAAAGCACATCTAAATCTTGCTACGAGACAAAAGGAAATGGCTCAAAATTTTGATGGGTTTTTCTAGATCCGACCCAAACCTCTAAATAGCAACGTTTTTCTTTGTGTTTTAGTCACACTTGTTTTTTCCAAGTGCTGGATTTCCTTACAATGTGACACTGTGTTGTATGGTGCCAGAAAAAGCTAATTCCATGACAGAGTCTTTGCTTTGCCTGTAGGGCCCAAAATGTATGCTAGTCAAATGCCTGCTCTTACACAATTAATTCTCTCCAAAACAAAATCGCAGAGAAGAAGAAAACAAGTTTCTTTACGTTGTGTTTTTCTCTTGCCTTTTGTGTAACTTTGTCAAGAAAGACGCAGCACAAACTTTCCCACCTTGTCTTACAACAACTTGTTCTAAGAGATGCCTATTTACATATAGTAACACATGAAGTTGTTTCATTTTTCAGTTTTTCTGAGTTTTTCCTTTCCTTCTTGAATGTGTTGTTCGCTCAGGTGTTACTTAGGCTGGAATAAATGAGAAGGTGAAAAATAATGACAGCCAACCCTTTTTCGGCTTTTCTTTTCCTCTTCTAGGGTATTTATAAAAAGAAACCTTGATAGAGATTAAAGAGGTGTTTAATTTATTAATGCTATTAATTAATTAAGGCATAAATTCAGAAGGGAACAGGACAAAAGCGACAGTGAATTTTTAACATGAAAAAGAATCGACATCCCCATGATGGACCTGATTAGTGTGTCTCCCCATTGATCTATGTATTCTCTTTGCTCTGTGAAGTTTTTCCCCCGTCCCTCTCACTTGGTGCTGCATTACATACGATCCCTCATGCCTGAGAATGGCTGGTTGAAGCACTAATTATTATGCTGAAGTTATATGCTGTGGATGGTTGAGGAATGGAGGTGAGTTAGGATAATAAAGCCTTTTATTCCAGTGTTGTCCTGCATAAATAATAACCTCATTAAAGCAGTCTTTTTGGGCTGTCGTTATACAGTGAAGATGACAAGCACAAATTGAATGCAGTGTTGATACATATTTATCCTACTTAGATTTAGAGTTGTGCTTTCTTGCTCAAGCCTGTAAATAAGTGATCCTTTCATCATATAAACCCCAAACCAATTGGATCTTTCTAGGTACTTTAAGTGACAGTCAGTTTGATCTTTGACTGATTATGGCTGATGATGGACTTGATGGTGTGTTGTTTTTTTTGTGTTTGTGTCCCCATGATGTTATTTCATCTCAAGTAAAAGCTGTTGTGCCACTAGATGCTAAGCACCAGGGGACACTAAACACTGTCTAGACAGTTTATTTACTTGTTGACCATTTATATGATGTATCCAGCATGGCTGAAGACTGTTGGCATAAGAAAGTCATTGGTTTTGATACAAATAGTCTCTCTGTGGAGTTCACATGCAATACTTCTAAGTGTCAATATATGTGTAGGTAACGTCGTGTTTTCCCTACTGGGTGGCAAGTCTTTCCAGTTTAATTTTTCGGCTTTTAACTTTTCTCATCACTGGTTTGTAGCTTGAAAGCTTGTAAATGCTGGTCAGGGATGTGGTCTGTTTATTTTTAAAACATACCTCTATCATTATCTTCAGAGATTTCAAGTGCAGTTACACACAGTAGCATCGCACATGAACATATTGGTGATGACCCCGGTGAAAAATGAGCTTCACGCAACAATAAAGCTAATGCTAACTGAGCTAGAGCTGCAGTAATGATAGTAATGACACTGAAACCAACTCTAAAAACACAGTTACAGGTATCACTTATTATTTAGTTGGCTTCAAGTGAAGCATATCATTCACACAGTTTCTCTTGATCGTCGAATAGCCATACTGAGCAACATAATAATGCTTGATCATCTGACATAATAGCAAAACAACATTAAACATGAAAGGACTTGCAGCTTCTCAGTTTGAAGTTGGGGCTCTAACAGCCAGGATAGATCGATTCTTTATTTGATCAGTCCATAGTAAATTCATGCATTCTTGTACTTCTGAATTTTTTCAGTAATTGTGGGGACAGTTCGGAGATATGTCCATCAAAAATAAAGTTAATCTGTTGGGACTTGACATCCTCAGAAGAGAGCAGATGAAGACTTTTGTGTTAATTCTTGCAGCCAACAACAGAGCAGCTCCCTTGCTTAGCTTTGTACTGGCCCTGATCTTGTTAAAAATATCCTGTGGTTTCATGCTCACAAATGTTGAAACCTCATTAAAATTTGCTGGTCTGTGCAGCCAACAACAAAATGCTAAGTCTTACCTTCAGCATAATGTTAGTGCTAGTGTGCGATGCTTATGATAAAAACAATGGCTAATCTTTGTACAGGAAGCTCTCAAGGCATGGCTGGACAGCAGTATTCTGTGTGCCTCTACATAACAACGAGGCCAAAATCTGAATGGTTTACTGAATCCCACATGTTCTGACCTATGTAACCCACAAAAAACTGACTGGCTGGGATGTCTTATTTCAGAGATTGTGGGTTGGTTGGCACTCTAGAAACCCAAATATATGCACATCCACTGCAAATGTGAGTTGCTCATAATTGGTCCTCTTTAAATTATGCTAGGCATCTGTTAAAATCCAAACACTTTATTAAATGTAGACATTTAATTTATGTTCTTTGCCTGCAATTTCTGGTTTGCAAGTCCCACTAAACAAATTAAATAAATGGAATTCAAGTCAATTAGTTTAAATTCAAAGTTCTTGAGCAAATTTCTAAGATTGTAGCTCAGATTGTGAACAGACTACCCTAACCCTGACCCTGACCCTAGCCCTAAGTAAATGTATTGCTAAATCCATATTTTATTAGTTTCAACCAGTTGTTCACTTTCTTACTGTTCCTGTGGAAATGTGTAGTGAAAAACCCATCTTTTTTATTTCTGAGTAGTGACCTTCATAGGTTACATTACATGCGTGAATTAGGCATTGGTTTCTAATGTTTTTTCAGCAGACATTAATGAGGTAACAGCAGAGCGGTTATCTTAACTTAGCATGACATTTCCTTTGCAGATTTTACTACATAGTCACTTCAAGTAACACAGAGTTTTGGTTTGTAGAATGTAAATCTGTGACTCTTGACCTCTGTGTTTTATTACCACTCTTTTGTAATGCTCTGTAATAAAAACCCTTGAGGCTGAACAGTACTAGTTGTAGAATAAGTGGTACCACTAGTCTCAAGTGGTCGGGTCTATATTGCCTATCTGAACAAAGAGAACAGTGCAGAAAGTAGTGCAAATTAGAAAAAGTATGCCACTGGCTAGTGACAAATCTGATGCTTATGAAAGAAGTTTGTTGTCATATAGTGTATAGAACTGGCCACAAGTCCAAGTAGAATGATAAGTCTTGATGTGAGGATTGGGGATGAATTAGAAAATGTATACTAAAGTTTTCTTTCTTTTATAATAGATCATTTGATTTTTTGACATGATATCTCAGTCACAAGCTCATAATTTCTCATGATGGGTGAAGTCTCAAGATGCATTATCTTTTTAAGTCATTATGACTATTTTGGGAAAAAAAATCAGAAGCAAAAGAGAGCATTAGGTTTTTTTATGTGAAATCTAAGCAGGATTAACGTCTGTTCAGTGCTTCCGTATTCATCTGCTCCAGCCTTTGGCACCTCCAACCTAGATGACCTATATCCAATCTGTGCTTAGTCTCTGAGTTCTCCGTTTCACCCAAAAATACCAGAGCCACAATTTAGTAGGCATAAATGGTGGAGAAGTAGAGGGTTAATTACCTCTTTGTCTGCACACCTGTGAAATAATTAATTCTTAAGAGTTGAAATAATAGCTAATTTTCATCCCAGTTTTGTTTTTGTGTTGACTCCCTGTCTTTTCTCATCAGGAAAATTATATGCAGATGCATCATACTGAAGAAAATGACAATGTAATACTGTGAAAATGATCGTGAAAAAATGAGTAGCATGCTAGGCACACAGAGTATGATATTTTTCTGATCATTTACCATACTTTTACCATCTTATATTTCCGTTTTGTAATCCAAGAAATCACATATTTATTTCTTCCTCACTCTTATTATACCAATAATTAATTAATTGATAGGATGATTTGACCTTTATTACTGCAGTTATTTAAACAAAATGTCAATGTGTGGACCTGCTGTAATGAGTTAGGACACGTCAGTGCAAAATAAGCCTATTAATCACTCCCTGCTTTTTTTCCCTTTGTTTTGTGGAGATGGCCAGCAGGAAGGCAATTATTCATTATTATATTATTATTCATTCTTGTTTTGCTCTATTTCTAACAGTAAACAACAGGTAAGTGGTTTGCTTAACTGTTGTTAGGTAAAATCAGTCAGAACACTTAGGGTTTCTTTCCGCCTCTGTTTTTGTTCTTTCCTCTTCTTTCCCAAGAGACACAACCTCTTTGTGTCATGTTAAGAGCAGTGTAGCAACTAGGAGAGGTGGTCAGATACAAACAAAGAGATACAAAAAGGCAAAGTGACACAAACAGTGAACCAGCAAGACAAGAAAAGCGAACGTAACAGTGAATAACAGCAACCTCATGAAATGAGAAACGGAGAAAGTGAGAGAGAGCTAGTCTCACAGAAAGAGCTGGTGTGACACAGAGGGAAAGACAGATGGTGGTAGAGAGATGGTGAGTCAGACAAATAGAGGCACGTCATTCCTGTCTCTCTCCCTCCTCTCTTTCTTTCTATGGAATGCCACTACAGTGACACACTAATCAGACGAATGTCTGACAGCTACCTTCAGGGCTGATGTCGTGTGTTCAGGTGGAAATAAAGGCTGCATCTGTCCAAACAATCATTGGTGCACTGTTCCCAGGCACACATAGTCATTCTGCTGCCGCTGCCCCTCCATCTCAGCTGAGACCCGAACTCCACCATCCCAACTTGGAGTCCATTTTGTCAAGTCAATCTTGGCAAGGGTGATATTGTCTTCCATGTGATGGGAGTCGAACATGGTAGCTTTGCGCATCAGTTGGATGGTTTGTCGTCATATTTTCTCCTTTGCTCCTCCTCGATGACCCTGTGTCAAGTTGGCATCATCTATTTCCAATTCAAAGCATTGTTTCTCAGATAATGAATTGGAATGAGGGAAGATACAGTCATGTCATATTTTGCTGACAAAATGTCAGACTGGGACTGGGACTGGGACAAGGACAGGGCCTGGCCTCAAACCTGCATTCACTGGCTCTAGTTTGGGAGGGACCGCCAGCTCTTATCCGCAGCGTAAACTCTTTTAATGGCCGGAGCTTGTTTGAGGACTTGCTGCAGCACTTTCTGTTTCATTCCCCAGTTCTTTTAATCTGACACACAATACAAACAATTATTAGATAGGCTAATAAAGTTCAAAAGGCCAAAGTCCTCACCGACAGAAGCTTCTCAAAGCTCGTCTTATTCCCACAGAAAATACTATGCGCCAGAAGTACCTGAATTGCCTCGTCAGTAGTCACGCCTTTTAATTCAGTGATTTCTTGACATCACACTACATCACCATTTCACACATTTGCATCACTGTGCCTAAGGGCTTGTTTTAGAATTGAATTGGCACAGCTGCTCTGTTTTTGGTTCAGGTGTGTGTGAGCTGTGCTTTTTTTTTTATCTTTTTCTTTTTTGCATTAAAGCATGTAAACCTATTCTGTAAGTAGCCTAAATAAATTATGAATCTGAAAATGACAGTAACATGTCTACTTGTAAGTTCCTTAGTGATTCAGATCTACCTCCCAAAGTCAGAGTAGTTCATAGTCTGGTATTTAAGATGTTGTCTTCGTAGAATTTCAGAAGAAGTGTGATTTAGGGCACAGACATAGCTCAGTTAATAGAGTGCTTCCCCTGTACAGAGGCTTTGTCCTTGCTGCAGTGGCCCTGGGTTCAAGTCCAACCTGCGGCCCCTTGCTGCATTTCTTCCTCCTCTCTCTCATCCTATTTCCTGTCATTTTTCAGTGTTGTCCTATTAATAAAGCCATGAAAAGGCGATAGAAATACATTTTTTTAAAAAAGGAAACAAGACTTGTGTCTGAGAAGACAGCAGGACCCATGGTGTTTATTAGTTAATGACATTTTCCAGCCAGTCACCTGATGCCCCTGTTGCCAACGAAACAGGTGGCAGTGAATGCCAGATGATGGAAATCTTGTTGTCTGCTTTTGTCAGAGACATACTTCAGTCATAATCTGTTTCCTCTGTATAAAATGAACCTGAGAATCGCCCCGTCATATCCTCTACACCAGTGGTCTCTAACCTTTTTTGCACCACGGACTGGTGTCATGTAAGACATTATTTTATGGTCCGAAGGGGAGGGCTGGTTTACCCACAAGTAGAATACAATTATACAACGAATAATTGCCACTGTGTTACTTACTAAGGTAACATACTTGCAGTCTTCAGCAGCTGTCCACCCGCCTCTCTACAGCTGCAGTTCAGCCACTGTATCAGCCAACTTGAAGACAGTTGTCAATCCCCAAATGACCGGTACCGGTCCGCGGCCCAGTGGTTGCGGACCACTGCTCCTAACAATCCATATATTCAAGA